>NC_081408.1:108443871-108743871 GCF_030272615.1 Cryptomeria japonica
TTTGCAATACAGACTTAGGAGTAGTACTGATTTTTCTTAACTAAGAAGACTATGACAATGTGAACATATGTGTGTGTATATGTGCCATCAATGACAACACATAAAGTCATCCATTACAAAAATCATCATCAAGACAACAATATCCCCGTTTGGCATTGATGGCAACTGTCGTGCTCTGTGAAGTGTACATGTACCTGCAAACACAATGCACTCAATAAATCATTACAAGCATGGTTAGAAGATTTAAATCAAAGAAAGACAAAACCATAGCTAATCGACTTATTGCCTCCTAGTAAGTGTGATTATGAAAAATGCTCTCAGATCTAATTATGCATAATCCAGTGACTTGACTACAATTAGATGGAGGATTTGAATGCTGAAAATGCATGATCTAGCAAGAATAGCATGATTAAGCTATATGAGTTCATGATTGATCTAGAAAATGAACTAAGATTAAGATGCAATTAAGCTAAGATTGAGCATGATAACATTGCTAAGAAATGAGAAACTAGAAGCTAGATGCCTATAGTAACAATGCTTAAGCTACAAATGAGATGGGATGCATATTGCTCAAATTGAGGTCTATTTATAGGATTTTCCAAGGCTAGGGGTGATGTGGCAAGAATCAACGGTCAAGATTGATCTGAAGATATCAATGGTTAAACTGGAGGAGGATGGCAAAGGGGGTTGGATTAAAGGGAACATCCGTCATCTCTATGGCGACAAGTGTCAAGAGGCTTCCAGAAGAGGTTAGATGAAAAGAAACACTTAGTGACAAGTGTCGCAAAGGTTCTAGAAGATGTTGGATGAAAGGGGACAAGGTGGTAGGTAGAATGGGTTAGGTTTAGGAATGGTTAGGTTTAGGAGTGGTAGAATTTAGGAGAATTTGAATTTAAAAATTCAAATAATGGGAAAAGGGTAATTAATCTCAACAACTCATGGATTTGTTTTAATTAATTAGGATTTAGAAGAAATAAATTTGGATGAAGGGAATTAATTAATTTGAATTAATTAATTAAAGGGGATGAAATGAAATGAACGTATTAAGTAAATCCTTAGATTTATTAATAAGTAGAAGAAAGAGTAAATTTAATCAAATTTCTTAGTGAATTCAATTAAATTGGGGAGGAGGATTGATTAAATAATCGCTTATTTAATTAATTATCTTCAGACCATTTTTAGGTGTATACAGCAACACTTACAAAATTTTACAATTTTACAACTAAATGTGCTTACAAAAAAAAATGTGCATGTATACATATTTCTACTCCCCCTTCCAAACTCCCTCTTAACAATACATACAAAATTTTCAAAAAACATACATATTTCTACTCCCTCTTTGACAACAATGACAAATTGAAAAGTAAGATACATATATATTACATCAAAATTTGCATCAAAAACTGCATATACATAACTATAAGAGTTTTTTAAGGTGTGTTCACTTTAATTTTTAAGAAAATGTCACTGAAAGTAAAATTCATCTATGCGAAATCATTATCCCATGTTTCTAATAATGTTTCAGTGATCTTAATAGTTGTCATAACTTGTACAGCAAATTCCTCCATTGCATCTACTATGCTCATCTCTGGGGTAGCCAAAACCACTTCTGAATCCTTGTATGCCCTTTGAAGGATTTCAAATTTTGGACTCAACTGGTTCTTCAGTTCTTTCAAGGATCTGAGTCACTTAGCCTGTTCAAAATCATAAACATCTAACTGATGTTTCAAAGTGTCAACTGATTTGCCAAAGTCTAAGGCTGAATCCTATAATAGTATGTAAGCATTACATATATTCTCCAGTTTCTTTTCTATATCTTCTCGCCGCTTCTTCAAAGTAGAATAGAAAAATAAAACTTTAGATGTATAGGCCAAAAATTTTACCTCCATTTTCAACAACAGTTCTCAAAAGATCTGTATTTACAGATAAAGCAATCTTACTTTTATCAATGTCTGACAAATTGGCCAAGCTTGCCAATAGGGGTAGACAAATTGCCAGTGTTAGTCTCTGGTAAGAGACTTGATAGAATGTCAACAACAGTTTGTATAGTTTCTGCTTCTTTTCTCTGCTCTTTTAACCTTTTCTTTTGAGCCTAGGATTGCATCAATGTAGAAATATCCATAAGTTCAGATGCGCTCAATTTGTCCACATCAATTGGACCTTGTATACTAATTGAGTCATCATCATCATCAGTTTGCTTCTTCACCTTTGCATTTTCCTTTTCATCTTTTTTCTCTGCTATCTTCTCCTATGTTTTCTCTTTCTCTTCATCCTTTTTCTTTCCAGTCTCCTTCTCTTCAACCTCTATCTCTAATTTCTCTTTCTCTGACTCTTTTTTTTTCTCTTGTGTATTGGTAGTGACTAGCGGTAGTTGATTTTCAACTTGGTGTCCTTTTTTTGGTGGTAGTTGAATATCCACACTAGACTCATTAACTGATGCTTCAGTTTCTTCTTGTGTATCAGTAATGTCTAATTGTTGTTCAGTTTCTTTAACTGGTTCAATGCCATTACCATTTGTGTCAATAGTGATATCATCTATATCATCTATAAAGAATATAACAGGTTGAGAGCTTGTGTCCACCTTATCCTTGATAAGATAGACTACATCTAGTTGAATAAACTCTTTTGCTTCTAGCTCCGGTTGAGCTCCTATCTCAGTCTGATTAGGTTTATCTTCATAGCCCTCCAATAATGCATTCATCCTTTGAATATCTTGGGCTATAAGATGAGTATTATCTTCAACAAGTTGAGTCTTTCCACCCAATAACCTCAGTCTTCTTGTCTTAGAATGAAATTGTCCTTTGAACTTAGCAAGCAATGTTAATAATTCATCTCTAGATAACTCAGGAAAATATTGAATGAAAAATCTATCGATAATTTCTTGATCTTGTTCTACAACCATTTTCCATTTATTTTCAAGAATAGAATATAAAGAATCAGAAATGTCCCTTTTAATATCTTGAGGCAACCGATTGTATTAACACAAATGGTTGATTGCCTCTTGAATAATTTCTTGTTTCTGACCTTCATCAAATGAATCAAAATATTCTTTTACATTATCAAACCATTTCCTCCCTAATGTTTTTAATGTCCTCTTAAAATCAATCATTGGTTTGTATGATGTAACATTAATAGGAGTACTTTTCTTTGAAATGTTTCCTACTGGTTTGTATTTCTTACCAATCAATTTCATCTTCTTTGGTTCCTCTTCAATGTCAATATCCTTAGATTCTACTTGAAGAATAAGATGTCTACCTCTCTTCTTTGTTGCAATCTGCTTCTTTTCATATACCTTGGGTACCAATTCCTTTTTTACTTGAATACTTCTAGTCACCCTTGTACCTGGGGTCATAGAAGTTGCTTGCTCAACTTTCTTATTTTTCTCCTTGGCACTAGTGGGTTGAGCAGGTGCAATCCTTTCCTGGTAAGTTCCCATTCTTTTCTTCTTAGGGTCCTTAGGAAATGCCAAGAGTTTTTTAGCATAACTGATTAATAAGTCATAATTGACTTAAGAGCTCATTTCTTCCATTTCCTCTTCTATTGGTTCAAAGGCCTCCATAAGACAAAAGTCAATGGTTATAGTGAAATAGATGTCTTTTTCAAAGTGTTTCACCACTTCATCCGATAGCCTTAATATAATGGTCATTTTCTTTGAAACTCATTAAATTACCGGTTCATTGCAACTGTAAATGTGTTCCTCACAGCCTTAATTTTGTTCTTAATTTGTGCTATAACCGGTATGTCCTTCGACCATTGAATGTCACCAATTCCTGGTATGAAATTATGAAAGTAGAAGAATAGACCAATCAACAGTTGACCATATTTGAACTTTTGATTATTGTCATTCTTAATTGATTTTAATTTCAGCATTAATTGACTTCTCATTGCCTCGCACAAATCATAATTTGCATTCTCTACCATCATCCTATAGGCAGCATGCACAGCAGCAGACGATACACTATTCATCTTGCTGGAATGGAATATCTGATCACCAATAACCATATTTGCAAATTTGACTATTGGATCTACAATTTTGTTGACTGATATAGCACGACCGTCAACAGTGGTATGTGTCAATGTAATCACAGTCTCTTTTGAAATTGATCTCAATTTTGGTACTTCATCGATTTGGTAGAAACCAGTCACAACATGAATAGCTTCCTTTATGATTATGTGTGACTTGTCAAGATACATATTCCCTCCATGTACATGACTAAGGATAATCCTAACATGCTCTTCCTCAAAATCTTCAAGAAAATATGTTACATTATGAAAACCCTTCTCATAAACCCTAATATATTCGGGTTTGACTTTTCCGCTCTTATCACACAGAGATTTGAGTTGTGAATAGATTGTCAGTGATCCTAGATCCTCAATTTTACAATCTATATAACTATTCAGATCACCTTTGATCAAAACACCTTGCGAAACTTGAGACAATGCATTATAAAATTCTATTTTATCTGATTCCATTGACTCCATAGCTTCAACAGTAATCATAAGATGCTCTGCTAGTGTAGACGATGACGCCATTCTAGATAATCTTGATTCAAGAGAGAATAACAAAAGAATACCTTATTCCCTTCGTGCTGGTAGGGTTTTCAGTTGATCTCTCGTATGCACACCCATTTAACCTTTCTTTATCTTTGAATCCGATTCAACTTTTGACCTGTAGCGCAAATTCATTCACAATCTGCTAATAATTCTCTATTTTTCTCTGCAAGTGCTCACAACTTCTTCTTCAAATGCAATTAGGGTAAAAATAACTTAGTAAAACTTTCTTTTATAAATTTACCCACTACACTAATTACACAACCGATAGGGTAACAAACCATAATTACTGCTTAATAAACTCACCTATACTAATAGGTATATTACCGGTTGGTAATCCTTTAGAAAACCGATAGGGAATAATATCATAAATTTTCATAATACAACTTTAAATGTGAAACTCTCTCACCATACACTCTTCATGGGGTTCGGAAGTAGATTTACCGATATGCTCCCCTTAGGCTTGTTGAAAAGCTTAGTTCACCAGTGCAGGATTCTCCACACTAGGTGAAGGGATTGGTTATTTTGTTGGCTTGTCCTCACTTTTCTTCTTCCAAATTATTTTTATCTCTACTCTGGTTTCTTCAACCTCAACCTTTTTCTTTCCATTCTGATCTTCAAAGTGGTTCACCGGTTTGTTCTTCTTGGTTCTACAGAACTTAGCCATGTGTCCTAGTTTGTGAGATTGATAGCAAGCCATCCCAAATGCTCTCCAAGGTCCTGCATTACCTCTTCTAGTTCTCCTTCTGCAGTTCATAGCCACATGTCCATATTTATTGTAAATTGTCCAAATTACATTTGTTACCTTCTCCATCTCATATGGACTGAACCGGTTGACATAGGGTTTTTTTCAGTTCATGTTTCTCCAGTTGTCATAGGTCCTTTTTGAGTCACCGATAGGTCTTGAATTCATGTGAGGTGCCAAATTGTTTTCTCCATATCTGCATTCAACTGATCTATGTTCATACATGTTGTGTGTGTAACAATGACCTTCAAATCTTCTAGATACATACCTAGTATTAGGTCTATTGCCAGTATTACCATCAAATCTACTTTTACACACATTAGCGGTATGTCTAGGTTTAAGACAGTTAAAGAAAATAGATTTGAAATATTTCTTACCGATAGGCTTCTTAGCCTTAGGAGTATTTTTACCTTTGTACATGTTTCTCTTGGTGCCAGAAGATTCTCCTTTCTCGGATATATTGAATCCTAGTCCAGATGTGTCACCTTTCATCCTCTGAGATTGGATCTTCTCATCCAGCAAAGAGGAATTCTTGTTGAATTTGTCAAGCTTTCCATTAGCCTCAGTAAGCTCTTTCCTTATGAATTTGCATACCAGTAAAAAAAATTAACCAATTTCCTTATTAATTTGCATGCAATCCAAAGTGCTTTAAAAGCATCCACAACAAGTGAAACATTCACCATAAAACAAGTGTTTATACATGGAAAACCCAACTGGGAAAAGCCACGGTGAGATGGGAATCACAAGTTAACTATCTATAGAAATAGGTAACTAACCGATTAAGGTCTACAAAGTTCTCTGCTAGGAGCGAATCCTATTAAAGATCCCAATTCCATGTTAGGATCTATACCTGGTTAAAGGTAATATCTTATTAGGAGTAACCTCAATAGACGATTTCAAACCCAAACTAATGGATCACCTAGTTAGAGGATTTGTACAATAAATATTGTTAAAGCTTACCCGGTTAGGGAATTTAACTGTTGTAGTGATTAGAAAACAACAGGTGGTTGATCTATAAATAGAACATCTTGCTTGTATAGATCCTCTTCTACTCATTCAATATTGCATCACTGACATACTCTACAACTTCTTTAATAAATCACATCAACTCTAACTCATAACAACACTTGTATCTTGCATTATAAAATAACTCATCACAATGTCTTTTTATAGATATTAGATTTCATGTCGGCTTAAGAACCTCATCACAATTTCCTAGGTTTAGTGTATCTAGACAATCTTTCATAACACATCGCAGATTACCACCAAATCTATCAATTAGAGATAACTCATCACGACCAGTGATAACTCATCACACAATCAATGAAATCGGTAGGAACGCCAATACTGGTTGAGTGCAAACAACTTCCAACTCATAGACTGATTGTCGTCATTTCGCCTCCTTGTTGATCTTTGTTGTATCTCGAAACTAGTGTCAGTGGAATTGAACAAAACCAATTGGCATTCCTACATATACTGGTTTTCTATATATACTAGTTTAGACACCTTCAAACCAGTTAGACTTCTTTATACAAATGATACTGGTTTGCAATACAAAGACTAAGGAGTAGTATCGGTTTGTCTTAACTAAGAAGACTATGATAATGTGAACATATGTGTGTGTATATGTGCCATCAATGACAACACATAAAATCATCATCAAGCCAACATATTCAAATGAAATATATTACCTTCATAACCTTTGTCTACCATCTTTCCAACACTTAAAACATTATGCTTCAAACCTTCCACATACAAGACATCATGAGTGTTATTCTTACCATCAAAGGAAATAGAACCTCTACCATAGATTACAAAAGCTTTGGTATCTCCAAATCTTACTATTCCACCATCATACCTACAAATTTACTTTTCTCATCGGTCATATGATGTCAACAACTACTATCAATTACCCATTCATCTTTCTCTTCAACTTTAGCAGCTAGAGCTTTCTCCTCAATAGTGCAGCTTGTGGAAAACACAACTTCATCTCCTAATTCTTCATCTATAACACCTTAATTAGCAGCATCATCAGCATAATAAAAGTTCTTCTGATGCTTATACTTATGGTTAGGATTGTAAGGCTTATCATAATTATTATGCTTCTCATATCTATCATTTTTATCATGCCTATCATATTTAGACATTCTCTTAGGGCACCTAGAAGCAAAATGTCCTATCTTATTGCAAGAGAAACATTTTAGAGGCAATTTTCCATCATACTTACCAGCCCCGTTAAGCAATCTTCGGGAAATTAATGCTTCAAGCTCCTCCACTTCCCTTTCTTTCTCTTCCATCTCTTTTCTCTCTCTTTCACATCTTGATATTCTTCATTCTTCAGGATCATACTTTTGCTTCTCAGATATAGATACTCTAAATGTTATCTTAGACTTTCCATGTGATTCACCAAACTTGTTCAATTTAAATGCAACAATTTTTCCAACCAACATATCTCTCGTCATAGTAGTTACACTTCATATCTCATTAATAGAAGCTACCTTATGTTTGTAAGCAGGAGGAAATGATCTCAACACCTTGGCAACAATTTCATCTTCTTCAAGGGTTCCACCGATATATCTGATATCTGGAATAAATTCATTCACCTTAGCCATAAAGGAATTTATATTCTCATCTTCTCCCATCCTCAACATCTCATACTTCCCTTTTAAACTCTACAACTTAACAACTTTGACTTGTTTATCTCCTTCATACAAGGTTTTAAGCTTCTCCCAGATCTCATGTGCAGTCTGAAGTCCCATTACATTAGTCATCGTTGAATCAATCAAGGCACTCAAAAATTCTTCCTTTGCTCTAATGTTATTTTTAGTTGCTTGATCTCATTAGTAGTAACTGATCCATTTGGAAGAAAGAATGGGCATTCTTTGTAATCTTCCAGTAATCCTCTCCAAGACATCTCAAGTACACCTCCATCTGGTTCTTCCATATCTAACATACTTACTTCCATCAAATATTAGACTCTCGTTCTTAAATATAACACTTCTACTTCCAATTTCCATCCCGAATCACCTCAAGCGATTAAGCTTCTTCTGGAGGATTTAGCTCTGATATCAATTATTGGCAACAACAATTAAGGAAAACTGAAAGAAGGGGGGTGAATTAGTTTTCACCAGATTAACAAACTCAACCACAAATGAAAATATAACAAACTCCAATAATAATAAAGATAAGCAGATAGATAGAACAACACACAACACCAAGATTTTGATGTGGAAAGCCCAGTTAAGGGAAAAACCACAGTGGAAACCTACCCACAATAAGATGATACTCTGCAGTAGTATGTGAAAATAATTATAATGGGGAATGCACTAGCATTTAGGCACATTTCCTAGAGCTTACAGCTCAAGATACAATAACCTAGAAGGCTACAACCCTCAAGGAATCTCACTCACTTAGAACAAGATTCAGACTACAATTCGAAAGGAATGAATTGCAATAATAGCATTTGTTAATGCTTGATGACATTTCTGGTTAAGCACATGTGTCTTCTTTTCATCACTCCAATCTCTTTCAATACACCATACTGAAAGATGAATCCCTTGTTAGCACATACATCACTCTTTGATAATGCAGACAGGACATCGACACCTGAATTACATGAATATGACACCTATTTATACAATTAATCAACCTTGACAACAAGGTTGGCTAAACCCTCAGCTCACAATTACAAAAATACATCACACAATACAAAGATCAACCACTGGACCAATATAATGATATACATAAAAGAACATGGACCTAAATCAAATCTCCAAATAGGCAACACCACCTAAAATCTCACCAAGATTAACTGCAACACCTTACCTCACCAGGAATACCACATAACACAAATAACATCAACGGGTCAGCAAAATCACCAAAAACTCGCACAACGATCAATATGGATCATCAAGACAAATAGGGCACAATTAGGGAACACTAGCAAGCACGTTAGAATCAATAGTAACAGTTGCACCAACACCACTTATCAAATTTTCATCGATCAACATCTGAAACTAAAGAGTACTCAAACAACAACATCTGTCACGCAGAAAGAAACTTGTGGAGCACCAAATCACGAACCATCTAAAATGAAGATAGACAAGACCAACCCAAACAATCTCCCAAGAAATCAGCTCAAGATCTGATCACACCAAAATATTCCAAAGGAAATATCAAACTTTGCAGAGCACTGATCAGAAAAACCAAACTGCAAATTGGATCATATGATATGATCAATTAAGCTTTCCGGATCACCAAAATCAATATAGAAAGAAATAATGATACTAGAAATAATTCATACACCAAACCATGATCCCAATAAACTAATCTGCAACCACCAGAGCAATAAATCACATGAATATGTTGACATCAATTACAACAACATATCCTAAGAGTAGGAATGCCCAACAATATGGAGTACAAAAGTGATGATGGATATGAAATCAGTAACAAAGCTCACAAAAATCCAAATTCTTGAAGGGACATCTATTGTCTATGATGATGGAAAGAGAAATACCATATCAACAAATGATATAATTGAGGATAAAAGTTAATATTTTCTTTTTAGTGACTTGGGTGAAAGGAACAACCTCAATCCACTTCATGAAATACTATGTAATTGTAATTATTGATTTATGGTCATTGGAAGATGGAGGGTGAATCTTGCCTAAGAGATCAAGTCCCCACTGACAAAAGAGACATGGAGTAGTCATCGACTGAAGTTCTTGTGCTAGTGCATGAATGAGGTCTCCATGAATTTGATATTGCTTGCATTTCCTAACAAGCTGGTGTTTTCATGTCTAAAATTATCATTTCTAAATAGGAAATAAGGAAAATCATGAATTCCTTAACTAATAAAGCAATCCTAAACATAAATCAATTAAAGTAATTAGCTTAATAAGACATTTCAATCACATAGACCTAATTAAAACTCCCTATTATTTGTGCTTCTTCCATTATTCTTCTCTTCTTTGTGGTATGATGGCTCTCAGATATTGCACTAGTAACCTGCAAGTGGCACAAAGATTCAAAGTTCGTGATTCTTGAGAATGAAGATTTGATGTTGAATTTATAAAATTTTGAAGATTATTGAATGAGAAGTGGAACTCAAGTACTAATTGATAGTTAAACTAATTTGATTGATCTCTTAACTCCTTTAATTGATCTATTAAGTGGATAGATTGGATCGTTGACTAGTTAGATTGAATTGTTAACTACGAAGATGACTAAATCGATTGATTAGTCAGAAAAAAAGGTGATTGGGAGTTAAGAGTGGAGATTGGAGAGTTAATTGAGTTAACTGATTTGATCAATCAGTCATGATTTCAACATATGTTGTAGGATTGTTTAATTGAAATTCAATTGCATTCTTGATTTGACTTTTGATTTTCGAATGATGAAGTTGAAATGCACATTCTTTTGAAATTTGATGAAATTGAAATTTGGTGAAATTCGAGTTTGGAAGAAATGAAATTAGTTGAAATTAATTGAAATCCAAATTTGGGGATTTGGAGAACAAATTAATTAATTAAATAATTTAAATGAAATTATTTGATCATTAGAAATGGTATTAACTAAATAATAAATACTATTTAATCGTAATTAATTAAATAATTAATATTTAAATAATATTTGAGAAAGGGATAAATGATGAATTGATGGAGAATTAGAAATTGAATAATTAGTGATGCTAGAGAATCACTGGTTCTTAGCAATCTTGCATCAACCAAAAATATTTTATTTTCAGTTTGTTCCTGTTTTGCATTTCATTCTGCATTTCTTTGTATTTTCTCATCGGATCTTGTGGAGCTAGATTTTGTGGACATATTCATCTACCTTATCCTTGGTCCGTGAGACATTTGGATCTTTTCCTGACAATCTATCACTTTCAAAATCCGAGACAATTTCCTAGCTTAGAACACTGAAACTACTTGGACCTATTTTGGCTATTGGTGAATCTTCCTAATTATTTTTGTAGCTTGCAAAGCTTCAATTCGTTGTTTCCAATGTTCCTTGGTGTGTGGCCGACCTTCCTTTTGGTTTGCACTTCATCCTTTGGATTTTTCGAAGGATTCTCTTTTGGCGAAGATCGACCTAGTGGTTTTAAACATTTCATTTTGTTCATCAGTTTTTTATTCTTCTTGGGCTGATACAAATCTCTCTTGATCATATAAATCAATGTAATTGAGCTTTTAGAAATTAGTTCTTAGAATACAGAAGATCTATCTTAAGATTAAAAGGTTCAGAGTTTATCGATACTGTAATTGAGCATGTATGTATTTAGGCTAGTGAGATGGATCTTGTAGCCCGCATGTTGTCGATAGATTGTAAATGATTTTCATGATATAATTTGGTCAGTTCTACATTGCCTCCATCAGATTGTCTTGTTTCCGTTGTGTTTACTCTTGTTTCATGGTCCAGACTATTCTCTTTGAGGACCCTCCTATCATGACTGCACTAAATGGTATTAGAGATTTTTTCATTCCAAAGATTGCATTGTCCTGTAAGATTTTGTTGTAGGATGGTGGATTGTGGATCTGACCTACAGCTACAGAGGACTTTCATAAAGATAACATGAAGTGGAAATTGGAATGGTGGAGCACATGGGAATGCAGACCCTATTGTGATGAAAATGTTGAGAGGAATTGTACCCCGATTAGAAGCTCTTGAAATGACCCAGAGAAGAGGTTGACATATTGAAGATGTAAGCAAAGATGAAGAAGAAGAAGTAACAGTTGAAGAACAAGTAGCAAATCCACCAGTGAATGATTTGGATGAAGAAAGGTTAATAATAGTCAAGAACAAATACCAGACCGCATTTTAGTCCACTGAATTATGATGGAAAGTTTGATTCAAATGAATTACTAGATTGGATCATGGAGATGGAGAAATATTTTGAATTTGAAGGCACCACGAAAGATAGGAAGGTGATATATACTTGCACTAAGTTGAAAGGTCATGCATCTCTTTGGTGGGAACATTTGCAAGTAGATAGACAGAGAAGAGGTAAAGAGAAGATCAAATCATGGGAGTGGATGGTTACGAAGTTAAAATCAAAGTTTATGGCAGTTGATTAGCATGTGAATCTGTTTCGGAAGTTACAGAGCCCTAAGAAGAAGGAATCTAATGTGAAGGAGTCTATTGAAGTGTTCTACAAGTTGAATATCAGATCCGGACATACCGACAATGAGGTTGAATAATTTGTGAGATATTTGAGTGGGTTGCAGATGTATATACAAGATGAACTCAATTTCATCAAGTTGCAAAGTGTTGAAGAAGCTTATTAATATGCTTTGAAAGCAGAAGAGAAATTGAACAAAATACATGCGTAGAGACCAAGAGGTAGAGGCGGAAGGTTTTTTAGAGGAATATTTCAAGGAGGAAGAGGATATTCCAAAGGGAGAGGAACCTATGCAGATTATGACAAGGACATGGAAGTTAAAAAAGATGGTAGTTCATACCGGAAGGATGACAGAAACTTTTATCAGAGGAGAGAACTTGATGGATACCAGAATGAGGGTTATGGAAAAGATGACATAAGACAAGACAAAAGAGTGTTTAGATGAACTTGCTTTGAGTGCAGAGGAGAAGGACATCATGCTTTTGAATGTAAGAAGATCAAGAATATTGGAAGAACAACATTGGTGGAACAAAACCAAATTGGATCAGCTAATAAACCAGAAGATGGAGAATTATTTATGATGAGGAGAGCTTTGTGTAATATTGGAGATGATGAGGAACCTTTGTAGAGGATGAATTTGTTCAAGGCCAAATGTAAGGTATTCAGTAAGTGTTGTAAAGTTATTATTGATAGTGGTAGTCTAGATAATCTTATTTCAGAGGAGATGGTGAATAAGCTGATTCTAGAAAGATTAAAACACCCTAAGCCTTATCAGATAGAATAGATTTAGGATGATCATAAGATATTTGTAAGTAAGCAATGTTTGGTGAAATTAAAAATCAGAAATTATCATGATGAAGTTTTGTGTGATATTATGCCTATGAATTTTTGTCATATATCTTGTTGGATAGACCTTGGTAGTTTGATAGACATGCAATACATGATGGGAGAAAGAATATATATACTATTGTTGTGAATGGGATGAACTAGACCTTGTTTCCCTTGGAGGCGCCCCTCAAGAGTGAAGCCTATACAAATGATAGAATTTTTTTGGTTGATGGAAGGAGATTCCTGGATGGAATGAGACATGAGAATGTGTGTTTTTCTTTGGTTCCAAAGAAGACTAAGAATCTAGAGCATAAAGAAGAACAACTAGAGGAGATAAAGGAGTTGTTGACAAAGTATCCAAACATCATTTTAGATAATGTACCTGATGAGTTACTCCTTGTGAGAAGTATCAATCATTGCATGGACCTGATTCCTAGACCTAGTTTGCCTAACAAAGTAGCACACCGGATGACATTGACAGAGAATGAGGAGTTGAATAGAAAAGTGAGGGAGTTGTTGAAGAAATGTTTGATCTAAGAAAGTTTGAGCCCTTGTGCAGTTTTAGCAGAGTTAGCACCTAAGAAGAATGGAGAACGGAGGATGTGTACTGATTCTAGAGCAATAAACAAGATCACAGTGAAGTATCGATTTCCTTTACCTGGGATGGATGACATAATGGATTGTTTGAGTTGGGCCAGATACTACACAAAGATAGACTTAAACTGTGGATACCATCATATTAGAATTAGAGAAGGAGATGAGAGGAATACAATGTTCAAGACAAATAACGGATTGTATGAATGGTTGGCAATGCCTTTTGGATTGACTAATGCATCAATTACTTTCATGAGATTGATGAGTGAGGTATTGAATAAATTCTTAGGTAAGTTTGTTATTGTGTATTTGGATGACATCTGATTTTCAATAAGAGTAAAGAAGAACATTTGTTGCATTTGAGACAAGTTTTATAGAAGTCAAGAGAATAAAGTTATTGATAAATATTAAGAAGTGCAATTTCATGAAGGAAGAGTTAGTCTATTTTGGATTTTTGATATCTTTGGATGAGTTGAAGATGGATCCTGAGAAGGTATGAGCAATTGTTGAATGGCCTACACCGAAAAGCATTGGAGAAGTAAGATCATTTCATGGATTGGCTAGTTTCTACCAGAATTTTATCATAAATTTCAGTTCAGTTTATAGCCCTATGATAGAAGCAATGAGAGGGGATAGAAAGGATTTCAAGTGGACAACTAGAGAAAATAAGTTTTGAATTGTTGAAGCAAAAGGTGACTGAGCAGCCTGTGTCAGCTTTAGTAGATTTTAGCAGACTTTCAAATGGACTGTGATGCAAGTGGAAATGCAATTGGAGTTGTGTTGAGTCAAGAAGGAAGATCGGTATCTTATTTTAGTGAGAAGTTGAATGATGCAAGGAAGAGATATTTAGTATATGATTATAAATTTTATGCCATAATTCAAGCATTGAAGAAGAGATATTATTGTAGTGTCGAAAATTATATACTCCTTTGTAATTTGACCTACATCTTTTGTAACCACTCTGATGTCCATTCCCCTAGCACCTGAGTAGGCTCACTTTAGCCCTTGCATCAGCCTTTTCCCTCTCAGGATGCTCAAGACACCTTTCAACAGCTACCCTTCACCTTTTGTGTCTTGTTAGCAGTATGTCTCCCTTTTCTCTTGTTGTTTTTTAGCGTGATTCATTTGGACACTAGCACGTCGCACGGATATCCGTGCACCACATTCATCCTATGACATCTTAACGTTTGAAAGTCGGTTATGAGTGCGCCTTCCCACTTGTCACATGCACATGTCAGTGGAAATGGCCTGGAATCTTTTAGATGGCTCATGGCCCTCTCTTTCCCTCCTCTTCTCTCTTTTAAATTTATCTTTTCTCTCCATTCAAGCTTTCTAGATTTTGGACAAAATCTCTCTTATTTTTTGGGCTCTCATAGCTTTCTTCGGTTCTCTCTCTCCTGCTTGCTACAACAGTCTCTATTTTGATACAACACTCTCAAGCTCTAAGAGTATTCTTTTACAACTCTCTTGGCTTTCTCAAGCCTCTTTGGTAATATCTATCCACTTATCCCATATTTGGGCATCATGGGATTTATCACATCCTTCTTCTATCATTTATCGTATCTTGCATTTATCTTTTTTTCTATCAATCTATCTAGCTATCTGTGGAGGTAGAAACACCAAAATAGGGATTTGACTAAGGCAAGTCCCCAAGCAGCCCGAAACATTTTTCCTTTCTGGCTTGTGTGCAGGTTGCATTAGAGAATATTTATTTGATTGGAGGCTTCATAGCGTGGACCTATTGTTTGTCTATTCTCTTCCCTTTTATCCTTCCATTTTATCTTGGTTATTTCGTATATTGTGTTAGCTAGCTTAGCTTCATTATTTTCTATATTTCATTGCATTATAATCGCACTTGGAACTTTCTGTATAAATGTTTTTACCTTGTTAATACAAGACGATAGTGCGTCATGTTAGTTTTCTAACCTGTACGCTCGTCCTTTGGACAGAGGCTTGACAAACTCGTCTAAGAGCTTTGAATTGTGGTTAAATGTTTAACTTTGTTACTTTTATCCCCTAGCCCACCTTAGCGCTGGTTAGAGTGAGGTAGTGGCTGATTGGTTTGTCCTCTAAGCTTCATCATCTTGGAGGTGAAAAATTTCCTCCCCCACATTTTGGTGAACCCGATGTGAATCAATCTTTCTCTTTTCCAAGATCACCTAGGTGGGGGCCAAACCACTTGATCTTTTTCTTTTCATCTTTTCCTAGGTCGAACCAAACCACTTGATATTTCTCTTTTCCAAGATCTCCTAGGTGGGTGCCAAACCACTTAATATTTTTCTTTTCATGTTCGCCTAGGTGGGGGCCAAACCACTCGATCTTTCTCTTTTCCAAGGTTGCCTAGGTGGGGGGCAAACCACTTGATCTTTTTCTTTTCATGTTCACCTGGGTGGGGGCCAAACCACTCGATATTTCTCTTTTCCAAGATCACCTAGGTGGGGGCCAAACCACTTGATCCTTTTCTTTTCCAAGATCGCCTAGGTGGGGACCAAACCACTTGATCTATTTATTTTCCAAGATCGCCTAGGTGGGGGCCAAACCACTTGATCTTTTTCTTTTCCAAGATCGCCTAGGTGGGGGCCAAACCACTTGATCTTTTTATTTTCTAAGATCTCCTAGATAGGGGCCAAACCATTCTTGATCTATCTTTCTTGTTTTCCTTGGTAGGGACCAATCTACTACTTACCAAATTCATTTACCCTATCTCATGGTAATATAGTGTGTCGCTACCCATGCCAACAAATCTATCTTCATCTGTCCAATCACATGGCTATCTAGTGTATCGCTACCCATATCAGCAAAACCTATCTATCTCATCGCCCTATCGTATGGTTATCCATGCCGGCATATCTAATTGCCCTTTCATATGGCTATCTTGCATAATGCACTTTTCTATCCATACTAGTGTATCTCATCCCAGTTGCTTATCTTGTATCTTTTCGTAACAAGGGGCTTTCCTCCAAAGCGAGGCTCACTTCCATTACGCTATCTTATTTATCATTTATCTTTATATTATCATCTGACATGTTAGTCTACAACTAGCGTGTTTGTGATGTATCGAGTAACAATATCTATTTCAAATCTCAACTTCATCTCATTGGGGGCAACCTTGTCTGATCAACAAAAAATCTACCTCCCCATTGCGCTTATCTTCTTTATCTTATCTTTTGGTAGTGGCCTTCCTTCAGAGCGAGGTTGGTACTAATTATCTTTGATCATCTGGCATAACAAAACTTGCTAGATTAATCTTTTTTATCATCATCATGACCGCTAGTGATGCATCAAGCTAGTGTCTGGGTCATATACTATCTCTTCGACATTGATTACTTCTCTGACTTCTGGGTGCATTCTTCCTTGAAGTGATCAATCCTTACTTTCTTCTCTTCATTTTAGAATTCCTCTATTTGTTGTTTCTTGTTATTTTTGGGACAATGTATGGTACTGAGACAACCTTTTACATTGAGGTCTCTTTTACTTTGTTGATTCAAGATTGTAGTTTCTTTGTTCTATTCTTTCATGTTCTAACCATGTTGTCTTGGGATTCTCTTACTCTCTAACCCTATTCTCTTGTGCAGATTCTACTATCTAATGCATCTATTTTGTAGGTCTTCAGCTTGGGGGCATGCTTCCATGGCTTGGAGATTTATCTGAATCCTCTATAGTATCATTTTGGTATCATGATGTTATTTTATGTTCAGTAGATTTCATTTAGCGTGCATATTCATGTTTATTCATATGCCCACTAAAGTGGGGGCCAAATGTAGTGTCAAAAATTGCATACTCCTTTGTAATTTGACCTACATCTTTTGTAGCCACTTTAGTGTTCATTCCCCTAAAACTTGAGTAGGGTCACTTTATCGAACCTTGCATCAAACCTTTTCCCTCTTAGGATGCTCAAGACACCTTCCAACAACTATCCTTCAACTTTTGTGTCTTGTTAGCTGCGTGTCTCCCTTGTCTCTTTTCATTTTTTAGCATGATTCATTTTGGACACTAGTGTATTGCGCAGATGTCTATGCACTTCTCATTTGGCCTATGACATCTTAACATTCGAATGTTGGTTCTAAGCACACCTTCCCACTTGTCACATGTGCATGTCAGTGGAAATGGCTTGGAATCTTATAGATGGCTTGCGATCATCTCTTTCCCTCCTCTTCTCTCTTGTAAATTTATCTGAAGAGGGGAAAAGCCAACAAGGTGGATTAGTGGTGGTTAGCATAAAAATCAAACACTAAAAGAATAAGAACATGAAGCATGCATAAAACCACATTAAAATATGAAAATAATTCTTATACCTTTCTATCTTTACCTCTCCCTCGGATTGAGCTTGATGAAGTGAAGGCGTCCCTTCATGATGCTCCACTTGATATGCTCCTTGCTTGATTTTGGATACGGAATGCTCTCCTTTGTGCTCAACAAGATACATGAATGGATTATTGGATTATTAGATTTGAGTGATGGATATGAAGATTTGGATTAGAAGATTAGAGAAAGAAGAGAAGAAGTGGCAGCATGAGGATGCATGAGAAGTGGATCTATTTGTGAGGATAATAAGCTCCAATTTATAGATTGGAGAAGGCCAGTGAAGGGCCAATATTTATTTGATTATGAAGGGTTGAGATTGATTTTAGATAGAAGGCATGGATCAAGGGTGCCTTGGGAAAATAAATAGGAATATAAAATTCCCTTGGAAAAAGGGGGGAGAAATTTGAATTTCAAACTTGAGGAATTAAAAATTCCAAAATAAGGATGCATTGAGGGATTCAAAGAAATTTGAATTCTTTTGAGAGACTCAATGTTGATGTGACATGAGTGAGAATTTAAAAATTGAAGAATAATGATAAGCATGATTATGAAAGATTCTAGAAGAATTAGATAGGTTGAGTGGGATTAGGAAAAAGTGATTTGTAGGAATCACATGACTAGGTTAATTAATTAGAATTACTTAACTGAGTGGGTTTTGAGGAAATAATTATTGGAGGGGAATTTAAAAGAATAGGGGAATAATTAATTTATTTGATAAATTAACTATTGGACTATAGTGACGGGATTAATTAAATTAGATTTAATTGATTCTGAGAGGAATAAGGATAACACAATTAAGTTATGTTGATAGGCTTAAATTAATTAAATATTAATTTTAGGTGTCTACATTTTACCCCTATTTGATATAGTGTCGTGAAATGATGTTATATCAAAGAAGAAATAAAACATAATGGAAGAAAGGATAAGGACTAGTAGCATGAAGCCCCAGTCATGAGATGAAGAAAAGGATAAGGACTAGTAGCATGATGCCCCAGTCATGGGATGAGGAAGAATGATAAGGAGGAAGGATGACGAGGAAGCAATGGTATGCCCCCTCAAGAGGACATGCAAGTTTGAAGAACATGGGTGTGCTCTCGAAAGGAATTAGAAGAAGGATGTAGATAATGAAAGAGAGATCTAGGATGGGTTGGAGTGTTGTGAATGAAACGAGACAAAGAAATGATAAATGGATTCGATTTCTTGTTGAGCAAGTACAGAGAGCAACCTAGATTTGATATTGCCATGGATAGTCTACACCGCTGATTATAAGAACCAGGATGATATGAAGATCCGAGGTGTGGACTGATGCTCAGTCAAATAGGAATTCATTGCATACAATCATGCAAGTGTTGATAAACACTAATGCAGGGTTGCCGGTTCGTACAAGGAAGACCTTCAAACATACCATGCCATGAAAACTATGCCCCATTATCCACCAGCCAAGACATACCAGGATATAGGATGATCAAGGCAGTCTTGACCAAGTATAGTACTGGGACACAAGATGAAAAACAAAGTGAAAAGCTCAAGCATGCAAACAACATGCACATGACCAACTGATATATCTTGCCAAGAGTAGGACATAGATTTGGATAAACTGTCGGACTAGGGAAGGATACATCTCGATGGGCAGGGTGATGGATTGATTGATGGATGACAAAAGACAAGCTGGATGTGTAAGATCTGCAACTGAGAGGATTGCCACTTGGATTTGATTAGTCGAGCATGGATGGGTGCTTGGATTGGGCACAAGTCAGTACGAGCTCAGGTAGATGGGGAAAGCTCAGTTTGATGGATTGGATAGGATTGGAAGAAGGATAAATGATTAGATAGGATGAAAAGGGGGATGGATGATTGAATAGGATTGGATTGAGGATGGGATTATTGATTTAATTGGAAGAGATGCAGAATATGATTGGATGAGATAGGACTGGATTAGAAATTGGATAGGATGAGGTGGATTGGTGGAAAGATTTGATTGAATGGAACCAATGACAAGGGAGAACCAAGGATTGTTAAAAGGATGGATGGAAGGAGGGAGTTATTGTTTGGATAGGAGATAGGTAGATGGATTGGATGGATATGGATAAGATATGGAGGAATAAAGGATGGAGGGTAGGGTGATGGAGACCCAAGGACCATGCTGCAAAGGAGGCCAACGCCCCACACTAGAGGTAGTCGAATTAAGGATGCAAGGATGATGGATAAATATGTATGAGGTGGGAGGATAATGTGTAATGGATATGGATGGTAGAGGATTAAGGTGATTAAGGCTTGAATGCTCCAAAGCATGCATGCATGATTGTTTTGCCTCTTATATGATCAAGATGAAACATAGGAATGGAGGATTTATTTTAATAGAATGAGGGATATGAGATGGGGGATATGGATAGGATAGTCAAGATCAAAGATAGGATAGGAGAATGGACTTAGATATGATGTTGATGGATGGGAGGATTATGTGGATGAAGCTTGCCCCCAAGTGTAGAGTGCAAGGGGATGAGAGGATTACACATGATGATTGTTTGCCAACTTTTCATCATGGTAATTTTTTCACCATTGGATGAAATGATTTTTCTTTACTTTTTTCTTATTTTTATTTTTTTTTGCATTTTTCTTGATTTTTTGGTTTGTTTGATTTTTTAAAATTTTTGGAATAGTTTGGATGGAGAAGGATAAGGATGAGTGGATATGGAAGATAGTGGACATGTGAAGGAGGAAGGGAGGACTCAAGCAACTAGTTCCATAGATGGTATCCCTTAGTATTTCTTTGAACTAGAGGTATGCTCATAGATGTTGGTAATAATAATTGGGGAGATGAAATGGATAGGGGATGGAAGATAAGGATTTGGAAAGGATTGGACTAATGGAATGCGATTGTGAGAAATGGATGGGGTTTTGGTCTTATTTGTGGAAGATCAACATTGGTACACACCTTGAAGGTTGTTGGAGTAGTGGAGGAGAGGATTTTGGATTATATGTAGATTTTGGGAAATGAGAACCCAAAATAGAGGAAGGGAGTGATGGTGTTGGGATGGTGGATTTTGGGACATAAGGACCCAAAATGGATTTTGAAGATGGAGGAGTGTTAGATGGAGGATTAGGAGACTTATGAATGGATGGTGCTTTTGGATTAACAAGTTTGGATGCCAATTTTGATTTTTCTTTGGGATGCATTGCTTCTTTGGGAATCCACATAGTTTTTTATTTTTTCTTTTGGGGCCTTTGTGGCCTTTTTTATTTTTCTTTCTTTCAGATCACATTTTTATTTTGAGCATGTCGTTTTGAGGGGACATGTTGATCCTTTTATTTTTGTGGATTTTGAGCTTTATGCTTTTTAGATTGGGCATCCAAATTGCCTCCAATAGCAACGTGATGGGTGCATGAGGATGAGGGATTGATGGATTTTATGGATGGGATGGTGGAAAGAGAGTGTTCGGAGGCATCCAAGGATGTGTTCCTTTGTTGATCTTGCTTAAGGATTATTTGAGGTGATGGAGTGGTGGATGGAGGGATGTAAGGACCCAATATGGATGGAAGAGATGGAGGATTGAGCATCAGAACATAGGGGCCCAAAATGGATGGAAGGAGTGAAGGGTTTAACTTTGGAACATAGGGTCCCAAAATGGATGTGGAAGATGAGGGATAACAAGATTTTGATTTGTATAGAAATTTGTATTTAGGAGGAATAGAGGATGTACCAACATCTTGAGCATTATCTTGAGGGCCCTTATTATTTTGGAAATAAGATGCGAGTCCATTTTGAGGGGGATGAGATGTGGATGGAAGATTAGGATCTTTAGATGGATTGGGATCATGACATGGAGATGAAGGGGTACTTTGATCTTGACTAGGGAGGGTATCATGAGATGGAGTGGGAGGGGTGATTGGATCATGAGATGGAAGAGGATCATGCAATGATAGAGGAACCATATGATCATGAGAGGAAGTGGAGGGGATGGGATCATTAGATGGAGTGGAGGCAGTGTATCATGAGATGGAGAGGTTTCTATGCTAGCATGCTTTAGAACAACCTTTTGGCATGTTTGGAGTTGTGGGGATTGTGTGATGGAGGAAGGTATGGAAGCTTTGATGTGAGTAGATGGGGAAATGGGAGTATCATTAAATGTGGGGGATTGGGATTTGTTTTGAGGTGGAGGTGATTGGGGTGGATGGAGGATTTGAGGAGACTTGGCCACTTTTCTTTGAGGTGAGGATTTTGTCTCCTTTGCTAGCATGTCTTGGATAAGATTATGGATGATGGATTTGGAGGACGTGAACAATATGGATTTTGAAGGATTAGGATTAGATGGAGGATTGAGATTAGATGGAGGATTAGGATTGGGATTGGATGGAGGATTAGGATAATGGATTGGGGAATTAGGATTAATGATTCAAGGACTATGGAGTAAAGGATTTGGATGGGGAGTAGAGATAATGAATTCATTGTATAAGGATGGGGATTGGGATGTAGATGGGGGGGGGAGATGGAGGTATACTTATTTGATTAGAGGAGTATGTGGATGAGGGGTAATATGGAGATAAGGATGGGGAATAAGATGGAGATATGGATGGGGGATAAGATGGATTTCCCTTGTCAAAGGTAGAGGAAGGATGAGAAATATGGTATAGATTGGGATTGGGTGTAATGTGTTGAGGTGGGATGGATGAAGGTATGATGGGTGAGTGGTAGGTTATGGGATTAACTTGGTAGGCAGGTTTGTGAATTTCCATGAGCATCTTCTCATACCAAGCTTTGAAATTTTGGGTAGTCATGTTGAGAGTGAAGGATTAGATTGGAATTGGGAGAGATTATTAAGATGATGTTAAATGAAGATGAGGATTTGGATTTGGCTTGGAATGATGATGGATTAGATTTGATTAGGTTTGGATTGGATTGGATTTGATTTGGATTGGAATTGGTTCAATTGGATTGGTCCTTGGATTAGGACTTGGTTTGATTAGATTGGTCCTTGGATTAGGACTTGATTTGATTGGATTAGTTGACTGATTGAATGGATTGGATTGAGTTGGTTTTGATTTGATTTGATTAGATTTGATTGGATTGGATTTGATTGAATTGAATTAAAGTATTGTATGATTTCTTGATGGAGGATTGGATAACCAGATTAGGAATATGGATGGATTTGATTGATTGAAATTTTGGAGATTTGATTGGATTAGAGGAAGAATGAATATTAGTTGAGGAAGGATGATTGTTTGAATGGATGAAAGTGGACTAGGGATTGGAGAATTTCTTGGATAGATAGAAATGGATGATGACAAGATGGAGTTTGGAAAGAGGGATGATTGATTGGTTGTGGGGGATGGACTTGGCAAGAGATGTCAAGTAAAGAAAACACAATTGTCAAAATAAGTTAGACTCAAAAAACACTCATGCTCCTTCACAACATATCCTATGGCGAGAAAAGACAATAGACAATGGATCCCAATTGGTTTCCCAGCTATGCTTACCTAGAGCGGACACTTAGATGCTTGACCCCACTGGCTCCCCTCCACGGCACTCACTTCTCGCGGCAGCCAAGTATCAATTCCCATGAAAACTCCTCATGGCAAACTTTGTGTCTCTACTAAGGGCCATAAAAATATGGGTGGCTTCGGAGGTCCAACCTCCTGCACCAATGACTAGAAGGTTTTTGGCCACTATGAACAAGGTGTTTAGTAAGTCTTCCCGTTAGGAGCTACCCTTCGAAGTTGTGCAAGCGCAATTGAGGCTTATAGCCCAATGAAGCACCAAGAACTTAGTAGTCACGCAAGCGTGATTGAGATCTCTAGGATCCTACTAAGCACCCAATGTGAGAGTGAACTCTCATACAGCCCCAACCATTAACCCTTTCATAGCCAATGGCCTATTTATTATAGTGAGTTGGAAACCCTAGGTCTAGGTGTACTCACTTGGGTCATTCCCCTCTTACCTTCTCAAAGAGAAAGTTGGGAGGGCAAGCCCACTAAAGGTAAGCATGCAATCAAACAAGAAAAGGTTCGAGGGTCGAGATTTCTAATTGTCTATGTCGACAAGAGCATACTCTCCCACCTCTACACTTTTCTCCAACACAAAAAGAAAGAGTTCTTTTACCCCTAATTAAGATCTAGGTGCCTAGAATAAATGATTAAGGAAAACACAATGTTTGGTCAGATTTTCTTAGGCAACCTACAAAAAAGTGGATTAGTAGTTTGCAAATGAAGTCTTCTGCAAGCGTCCTGTAAAAGACAACAAAAATGACAAAAACATTATTTTATTTTTTTGGGGGGGGAATAAGTAGAAAAACAAGAATAAAAACTTTTCTGCTAATGACAAATGTGGATATGGAGGAAACTTCGATGGGTAAATGGGGTTTGACTATATTTTTGTCACTTTCCAAGGGATAGGTAAGCATAAAATGGGGATTTTGGAGGAGAGGTGAAGGAATGGAAAAATTTGTCTAAGAGGGACAAAGAAGCTAAAATTGGAGATAGACAATGTGGGAAAATTTGGAGGTGATTGGGTAAAAGTGGAAGGAGTTATGGCAAATCCTAAAAATAGAGGAATGTGTGATTTTGGGCTTCAAAAAGTGGATTTTGGGATAAGGTCTCCAAGGAAGGAAATGTGCAAAATGGAATTGTGGGAGATCTAGTGAAGTTTGGAGGAAAATGGACTGAAGATGAAGGAGATATGGCGAAAAAATAGATAGTCACGCTAATGTGTAGGCACTCGCGCTAACAGACATTAAATTAAACAGAAAAGATAACACAAAATGAAAAAATACAGTCGCGCTGATTATCAGGCGCTCACGCTGATGTGCAGGCGCTCGCGCTGATTCGTGGGCGCTCGCGCTGATACAACTAATGTTAGCACCCAAAATTTATTTTTTTACTAAAAATGCTCGCGCTTATCGCAGGGCGGTCGCGTTGAAGCAGAAACATCAAAGAAACAGAAATGAAGAGAGAGAAGAAGATAGAAGAAGGAGAATGCATAGGAGATATAAGAATGTTCGCGACGATCATGCTGAAGCCGAGGCGGTCACGCTGAAACATAGAGCCACCAAAAAAAATTTGAATTTTCCTACAGTTGTGCCAAACTCGAGGTGCTCACACTAATTAACAGGCGCTCACGCTGATTCAGAAATGGTCATGTTGATATGCGTGCGCTCACACTGAAGCGTAAACCTATGAAAAAAACTTCACAAAAAACTCCAAAAATTGTTAAATTTAGGACGTGAGTCCCACCAGGCGTGCCAAAATGAAGATGGGAAAAAGGTGCAAGGTGGATTAGTGGTAGTTAGCATACAAATCAAACACTAAAAGCATGAAAATAATGCTTATACCTTGCTATCTTTACCTCTCCCTCAGATTGAGCTTGATGAAGTGAAGGCGCCCTTTGATGAATGTTTCACTTGATGTGCTCCTTTGATTGCTTGATGTGGAATGCTCTCCTTTTCTCAACAAGATAGATTGGATTTGATAGGAGTATTGGATTTGAGTGATGGATTATGAATTTGATAGATTTGAGAGAGGATTAGAAGAGGAAATGGCAGCATGAGGATGCATGAGAAGTGGATCTATTTGTGAGGATAATAAGCTCCAATTTATAAATTGGAGAAGGCCAATGAAGGGCCAAGATTGATTTGATTATTAAGGGTTGAGATAGATTTTAGATAGAAGACATGGATCAAGGGTGCCTTGGGAAAATAAACAAGAATATAAAATTCCTTTGGAAAAAGGGGGGAGAAATTTGAATTTCAAACTTGAGAAATTAAAAATTCCAAAATAAGGATGCATTGAGGGATTCAAAAAAAATTGAATTTCTTTGAGAGACTCAATATGAATGTGACATGAGTGGGATTTAAAAAATTGGAGAATAATGATAAGCATGATTATGAGAGATTCTAAAATAATTAGTTAGGTTGAGTAGGATTAGGAAAAAGTGATTTGTAGGAATCACATGACTAAGTTAATTAATTAGAATTAATTAACTGAGTGGGTTTAGAGGAAATAATTATTGGAGGGGACTTTAGAAGAATAGGGGAATAATTAATTTATTTGATAAATTAACTATTGGACTATAGTGACAGGATTAATTAAATTAGATTTAATTGATTCTGAGAGGAATAAGGATAACACAATTAAGTTATGTTGATAGGCTTAAATTAATTAAATATTAATTTTAGGTGTCTACACTATCTTTTCTCTCCATTCAAGCTCTCTAAATTTTGGATACAATCTCTCTTATTCTTTAGGCTCTCATACCTTTCTCCGGCTCTCTCTCTTGCTTGCTACAACAGCCTCTATTTTGCTACAACACTCTCAAGCTCTCATAGTATTCTTTTACAACTCTCTTGGCTTTCTCAAGCCTCTTTGGTAACATCTATCCATTTATCCTATCTTTACGCACCTTTGGATTTATCACATCTCTCTTCTATCATTTATCATTTATCATATCTTGCATTTATCTTTTATTCTATCAATATATCTAATTGTCTATGGAGGTGAAAACACCAAAACAAGGATTTGACTTAACCAAGTTCCCAAGAAGCCCCAAACATTTTTCCTTTCTGACTTCTGTGCAGGTTGCATTAAAGCATTTATTTGACTGGAGGCTTCATAGCGTGGACCTATTGTTTTTCTATTCTCTTCCCTTTTCTCCTTCCATTTTATCTTGGTTATTTCGTATATCGCATTTACTAGCTTAGCTTCATTATTTTCTATATTTTATTGCATTATAATCACACTTGGAACTTTCTATACAAACTCTATACCTCGTCCATATAGGATGACAATGCGTCGCGCAAGTTTCCCAAACCTTCCCGCTCATCCTTTGGATAGAGGCTTGATAGAGTCGTCTGAGAGCCTCGAATTGCGGTTAACTATTTAACTCGGTTACTTTTATCCCCTAGCTCACCTTAGCATCGGTTAGAGTGAGGTAGAAACAGATTGGTTTGTCCTCTGAGATTTATCATCTTGGAGGTGACAAATTTCCTCCCCTACAATTACTTGTTGCCTGAGGAGTTTGTGTTGTATACAGATCATCAAGCTTTGTAGTACTTGAACAGTCAGTGTAAGTTGAATTAGAGACATATGAGATGGGTAGAGTTCTTGCAGAGTTACAACTTTGTGTTGAAGCATAGGAGTGGGAAGTTAAACAAAGTTGCTACTGGATTGAGTAGAAGGAGAAATTTGTTGACAGAGATGAGAGTGATTGTGTTGGAATTTGAGGATCTAAAGAACTTGTATGATGATGACCCAGATTTTGTAGAACCCTGGAAAGCATGTAAGGAACCGATTATGATGGATAGAAGTAAGTGGTTGGATTATTTCATTTAGGATGAGATGATATTTAGAGAGTTCAGTTTGTAGTACCCCTGCTCTAATCAATTTCTAATCTGGGTTTAATCTTGGTTAGTTTATCTTAATATAATGTTATAGTCAGATGTTGGATTTAACGCATAGCTGTTGATGTGGTTTTCACACTAGTTGTATGCAAGTTGTTTAGTGTTCCTATTTCGTGGTATTAATATCGGGCTAACGCTTTCATTAAGTTTATATATGTATGCATGTATGGCTCTTGGTTGCAGGAGATTTCAGGTACAACGTCGCATGAGTGCGAGGTTCATCTTCACCTGGATTTGCAGGTTTGAGTGTACCTCTTTAATCCTTAGAGTTGGATTAGGTGGTCGTAAGACCCTAGTTGACCACAGTCATGCTCCAGTGAGCATCGTCAGTCGTCGTCGGTGTTTCTTTTTTGTTTAGGTTTGCGAGTCATCTGTTTGGTTGACCTTCTCGGTTTGCGTGCTTGGTGTGTATGGTTAAATTGATTAATTAGTCCTTAGTAATTATTTTGAGTATATATGTATTTGTGCATTAGAGATTAATGGACTAAATTAATCGAGAATTCGTTATGTGATTTTCGTTGATATTGGATTGCTTGTTTTAAATTGGGAGTAAGTTCGATTAAATGACTGATTTTGAATATTAAATGCATTTTGTTTATGCTGTTGAAAAGAAAGTTTTGTATTTAAATCGCAATAGATTCCATTGTATTCTGTTGGCTTTTGAAATTAGAAAGGTTAAATTGTATTAAATGAGGAAATCGATTTTGAATTGAAAAGCAAGTCAATTTGTTGTTATAGTTAGAAAAGAATTAAATTTGAGAATTATTTTTAAATAAAAATTTTAATTCCAAAAATGGAATTTTGGTCAACTCTTCCATATAACCTAAATTTTGGGGAAATTTTGGAGGATGAATATTTTTGGAAAAATTTTGGTTGGAAAGAAATTTTGGGATGAAATTTGGGGGTTTTGGGGGAGGAAGGAATTATGCTGGATCTGGCAGGTGGGCTCTCCTTCAGCTATTCCAGGAATGCGTATGAAGGTAGGAATTATCTTAACCGTTCTTCCTTGTTGCCATGGAAATATGTTCTGTTGGTAGAAAACAAATGCTGGTTGTTAAAGATCTAATCTGTTAAAATTGAATTTTAGTTTTAGATTTGGACTTATGGGTTTGGATCTATGCTTATTTGCTTATGATCTTCAAGAAAACAATTTTGGTTGCATTATTGTGGTAAAAATAGTTCCCTGTTTGGCCATTTTGAGTTGGCTGGAAATTTTATTTGAGATTTTGTTATCCCTCAATGTTTCCTTTTGGGTGGTTTGAATCCCATTGTGTTTGGAGGAAATGAATACCATCAAAGAAATTATGATACCCAAAACTTATTTCATTGAAACCGGATCTTATTCAACCAAAATTTTTAAAGCAAATTTTGAGTTGTTTTTAAAAAAAAAAAAATAAGAGAAATTTTTGAACTGTGCGAAATAAGCACGGTTTACATTGGTTGGGGTTTGGAGGGCGGGGAGTGGAGCTCCACCCGCTCCTCCTCCCCTCTCCCGCTCGTTCCCCCGCTCTCGCACCAGTTAACAGCAGCGGCGGCTCACTGTGGTGGCCGCAGGGCACCGCGGGACCTACGGGCACCACAGTGGCGCCGCCCGTGCGGTTCCCACCTGCGGCTAGGGCTTGGGCGCCCAGTCATCCTCGTTGGGAGGTGGGCCCCGCCTTTGCCCTTTTAAAATGCTTTTTTTTAAATTAGTTTTTTTAAAAATGTTTTTTTATGTATTTTTTTTAGTATTCAAAAAAAAATGCATATAATATTTTTAAATATTATTTTAATGTTAAGTTTTAATTAGTTTCTTAATTATGATTAAGGTGGCATAATCATGATAAATGTTAATTTGATATTGACTAATTTTATAATGGAGTTTATAGGTTAATCATTATTCAATTTCATTTCATGACTTACGCACTCCTTCTAATTAAGTTCTAAAACTGTTAATTTCGCAATTGAATATTATTGATTATATTCTGATTGATCTTGGATTAATAAATTTATATCTTACCTTCTAGCTGATTAGAGCATTTGGCTAATTGAAGTATTATTGTTTAAAAACAAAATAGAATATTATGTTATTGGAAAATTGTTGAGATACGATGTAATTACTAATTGATGATGTTAAATATTATCTTAGAACATATCATTTGAGTAATCGAGAAGTAAGAGAGATATTTTAACCATTGGTCATTAGAAATTTAAACGCTATGCTTTTGGAAATGACTATCTTCATTTGGATTCTTTTTTTTATAATTATATTTCCGTGATCCGTATAATGCATCTGGGCTTGAGAAATAATATGAAACTGTAGAGGTGGTTTTGAACCAGTATGTCAATGATGTTTTATTGGAGATTAAATATCTTATTTAATTGATTAATGGTTGTTTGAGTTTTATTAATATGAATTTGGTTTAAAAACTCATTACGGCTTTATATGTCTGTTTGATGCTTTGAACCATAGAGAGAGTTAGAAAACCAAGAACCACCTATTCCTAGGTGAGGTAGATAACTGTAATCTGATATAGATCTTGTAGAAAACTTGATCGACTTTTAACATTTAGATCAATTCAGAAAGATTGTATCTGTTGAATATTCCTATGCGAGTTTAATTCCTGTATTCGCTTTTGATTATGAAATGGCAAGTTGTGCTTGTTTTGATAGGACCCTGTCGTATGGAGTGATTTGGGGTACCTGTTTCAGTCCCCGGTTCCGAGTTGACTATTGTTTTGTGGTAGTGTCGTATTTGGTCATATCCCTTGTATGGGTGTCAAATGATGATTCATGGTTGACCTTAGTTTGTCAGGTCTCTAGTTAGAGTACCGTCAGTAAGTGTACCACTTTTGAGTCGTGTTTGACAAGATGTTGTTTCTCCCTTCTTGAACTCCGTTCGTCTGACCATGCCTATTCCTTGGTTTTTGAGTTCGTCTGAGTTTGGTCTAGTGTCGTTTGGGAAAGTGGCTTTCGATTGGGGGCCGCGCCCAAAGTGGCTGCTGGGTAACCCGTCGAAAGTGAGTCTAATAAGTGATAACCTAATAGTAGATTAGAATGTAATCTCTAAGTAAGATAATTGTGCCTCACACATGGGACGAGTGCTATCATAGATTCGACATGCTGTGAGAAGGCCTAAAATGACAAACCACCATCCTTGTCTTCACGAGAGGATGTGTGGGTCCACATGAGGCTTGGATGGGCCGGAAGCTCGGATTAGGTTGCCAGGGTGACCCAGTGTATGGGGCCGGGACCTATGAAGACTTGCCATGGTAACTATACCAGGTTGTGTGATGACACTTGTCCCTACGTTCGCTAGTGTGTTGTTGTTTTATCCTGTTAAGAGTACCTTTGTGGGTCGTCCTTTTGTCTCTACCCTTGTGAGTATCGGTTTCATGTTAGACCTTGGGTGGTGATGGCTCAGTTTTGTGGATGCTCTTCTGGACCTTTGTATTAGCTTTGATTATGTTCAGTTGGATCCTGTTCTTTTCAGGGATCGTTTATGTATTAATTGACCGATGTGGTTGTTTGTATATTGTTTATGTTTCGCCATGATGGCCGGATTGTAATGGTGTAACCTCTTGTATTCTTAACTTTATTAATTATCAGAGGGGTCTTGCAGTTGAGCAGACCCGGAGATGTAGCCCTTTAGGGGTGAACTCCGAGATCATTATGGTGTTATGTGATGTATTCTCTTATGTTTCCTTTATTCAACTTTATCATGTATGATTAGCTTATGTTAGAATGGTTAAGTGGATAAATGGAATTAACTTTAAATGCTTATAATCAGTCCTTTCTTGAATGCCATGTTGATCGAATGCATAAGTGGTTTAGATGAGATTTATCGTAGATGCATGTATGTAATCATCTTTTAAAATGCAATAAGTTGGAATATGAAAGAATGCAACTTAGAGTAATGGAATATATTCAGTTGTTGTTAAGGAAATTAAGTATGCTTGAAAAGATCTCTTATGTTTATGATGAAATTCTAGTGTTAGAATATTAGATGTGTGGCTTGTAATTTTAAATGAAAAGCTTGAATGAAGATTATGAGTAGATCTTAATGGATGAGTCATTGCTTGTGATTTATATTTCCATCCTTTGTAAGAAGTTATCCTGATTAAGAATTATCTCGTTATTAAGATAATCAGCTTATTGGATTAATTGTGTGAGTTAAGTGAATTGTGAAATTTAAGTAATCTCGTTGGGAAACTCTTTAGGTGTTAGTTGATGTCTTCCGCTATGTAATCTGAATCTTTGATATCTTGTCGTATCTTATGTGGTGTAACTTTTAAAAAAAAAAATATTGCACTCTATTCTTGTGTTATGGCTTAATCTCTTCGGGGTTTCCTGTTGGGGCATTACACAGTTGCATATACCTAAGAGTTCAATGAGGGATAGTTTTATAAAGGATAAGCATGGTGGAGGATTAGCTAGACACTTTGGTATTGATAAGACAGTGACATTGATAAGTGAGAATTACTTTTGGCCTTAGATTCATAACGATGTCAAAAAATTTGTGTAGAGTTGTAGGATTTGTCAAATTGGAAAACGTAGTAGTCAGAATGTTGGATTGTATAAGCCTTTGAAAATTTCAGAAAGACCTTGGGAGGATATAAGCATGGATTTCATACTTGGATTGCCTAAGACACACAGAGGAAATTATTTTATTTTTGTGGTGATGGATAGATTCTCAAAGATGGCATATTTCATACCTTATAAGAAGACATCAGATGCAGTGCATGTAGCTGACTTATTTTTCAAGGAAGTGGTGAGGTTGCATGGATTACCTAAGAGCATAGTTTCTGACAAGGATACTAAATTTGTCCTTTATTTTTGGAGGACACTTTGGAAGGAGATTTTCAAGACAAATTTGAAATTCAGTTCTAATTTTCACCCACAGACTGATGGACAAACAGAGGTAGTAAACCAGAGTTCGAGAAATTTGTTGAGATGCTTAGTTGGAGAGAAGACCGAAAGTTGCGATTTGATTCTTTCTCAAGTGGACATTGCCTATAACAATTCAGTAAACAGGAATGCCAGAAGAACACCTTTTGAGATTATTACCAGAATACACCCTAGAGGTATATTAGAATTGAGAGATATCAGTAATGAAGATAAAAGGAGTGTAGAAGTAGAAGAATTTGCAGGTCATATGAAGGTATTACATACTCAGGTCAAACAACATTTGGAACACATGAACAACAAGTATAAGGAGAAAGGAGATGAGAGGAAGAGACATAAGTAATTTGAAGTAGGTGATGAAGTGATGGTGTATCTAATAAAATAAATATTTCCAATTGGAACCTACAACAAGTTACAAATGAGGAAGTTTGGACCTTTTAAGATCTTTAGGAAATTCAGTAAAAAAATGCATATGAAGTGGAGTTACCAGATAGTTTGGCTATTTCACCTATATTAAACATTGCAGATCTACATCAATATCATGAGATAGAATTCAGTGAGGACAATATGGCAGACTTGGAGAGGAAGATCCCCTGAAAGGAACCCGATCAGATTGAAGACATTTTGGACAATAGGATTGGGCATAGCACCCAGAGCAATTAGTACAGAGAGTATCTTTTGAAGTGGAAGGATAGACCAATTGAAGATTCATCATGGATTTCTCAAGAAGAGGTAGACCATCTTTATTTTCCTCTAACCCTAGGAAAGTGAGGGACTCACTTTTTCAACAACCCCGGATGTCTAATGTAGAAGCATCCCTGATTCTTGGCAATCTTGCATCAATCAAAAACATTTTCTTTTTAGTTTGTTCCTATTTTGCATTTCATTATGTGTTTCTTTGCATTTTCTCACCAGATCTTGTGGAGTTGGATTTTGTTTGTGGACAGGTTCATCTACCTTATCCTTGGTCCACGAGACATTTGGATATTTTTCTTGCAAGTTATCGCTTTCGGAATCCGAGGCAATTCACTAGCTTAGAACACGAGAACCTCTTGGACCTATTTTGGCTATTGGCGAATCTTGCAGATCATTTTTGTAGCTTGTGGAGCTTCAATTCATTGTTTTCAATGTTTCTTGGCATGTGGTTGATCTTCCTTTTGTTTTGCACTTCATCCTTTGGATTTTTTGGAGAATTCTCTTTGGCGTAGGCCAACCTGGTGGTTTTACACATTTCATTTTGTTCATTGGCATTTTATTCTTCTTGGGTCGATGCAGATCCCTCTTCATCATATAAATCAATTTAATAGAGCTTGTAGAAATCAGTTCGTAAAATATAGAAGTTCTATCTTGAGATTAAGAGGTCCGGAGTTGACTGATGCTATAATTGAGCATGTATGTATTCAAGCTAGTGAGCCGTATCTTGTAGCCTGTATGTTGTCGATAGATTGTAAATAATTTTCATGATATAATTGAGTTAGTTCTGCATTGTGTCCATCAGATTATCTTGTTTTTGTTGTGTTTACTCTTGTTGTATGGTCTAGATTGTTCTCTTTGAGGATTCTCCTACCGTGACTACACCAATTAGTAATGTGGAAGGTGATGATTGAATTAATTTAGAAGAAACAAGATTAATTAGATTAATTAAATAATTAAAGAATTACTTAATTAATAAGATGAATAATTGGTGTGTAATTAATGAGACATTTTTAGGTGTCTACATTTGCCCCTCTTTGATGCAATATCGAAATGACATTATTTTGAAGAAAACGAAAAAAACTTCTGCCTCGGTGACACTCAGGGTGTAAATATGCCCCCTCGAGAGATTGTTTATGCATTGAAAGCATGAATGATCTCTTGAAAGAAGAAGAATGTGAGATAGAAGAATAGTTAGTTGATCACATGGATGGGTTTGATTGGGTAGAAGAAATGATTGGAGAAATTTGTAGATTGATTGCATTGACCGGATTGATGGATAAAGATCAAGTCTGGTTTCAAGAAGGATACACACTATATAAGACAAATATGATAAAAACGTTTGGTTTCAAGAAGGATATATCCTATATAAGACAAAGATAGATGATCACGTCTCGTTTCAGGAAGGACACATCGTGTATAAGACAACTGATAGGTGAAAGTTGGGTGAGAGATGAAATATGATGAAAGTGAAGAATGATTAGTTAGAAGTCAAGAATGCTAGGGGATAGAATTGATTAATGGATAGAATAATTGATGTAAGGAAAAAATTTGAGACAGAATTATAAAGATGTTAGTAGAAATTGAAATGAAATGATTGATGGTGATACACAAACTTTTGTTCCTTTATTCATAACGCAATATATTTTCATCACTGATCCTTATTATGTAACAATGGAGCTTTGCACATTAGGGAATAAGGAACCAAGATGTAAAGATATCTCATTGCAGAAACAAACATGTAGCAAGCAAGGAGTGAACCCTCCTTCCTAGGAATAATGTTGAAGTTGAGGTATGTGAAATAGTCACAAGCATAACTATCCTTGATATTTTACATAGGATATTTGTCGAATGAACATACCAACATAGGCACCCCTGGCACCATTGCCCCAAAACTTCATTAGTCCACACCACAAACAACAAACAAAGAAAAGGAGCATGCCCATCACATCTCCTCTAGTCACTTTTGGACATCCTTGAGTAGCATAGGAACATTATCCATTGCCAATTGATAAAAGATGAAAACTAACTAGGACAAAATTCAGCAGCCATATTGATCTGTACCTTTTCTTTGATTGTTTGATGTGACGGTTGATAATGTCTGATCTCAAGAAATGTGGACCCCGTTTAAGACTGGCCTATCTGATTTCAAGTGCATCATCTTCTGGTTAAGACATGATAATGATCACTTGATATGGATATTTGATACGATTGATAAGACAACTTGGTCAGCTTGATTGCAGATGTTTGATAAGGTAGTTATATCCTTTGTTGACTTTGTGCGAAGCATTTGCTAGATATCTGCTAGGGTGTTTGATTCTTGTGAGACATTTTATTGCAAGTTTTTTGGATTGATTGATTTTTTTATGTTTTTGGATTTTGTGGATCATATTTAAATGTATATTATTCATTTTCTCAAGATCATATTTGAATATTTTTAATTGATTTTCTTTGAATCGTATTTGAATGTTTTTTGTTGGTTTTTTGTTTGTTGATATTTTTGAATTTTTTATTTTTCATTGTTTTTAAATTTTGTATTTTGGAGAGATGAAACATGACCTCCCATCAATTGATCAGGAAAAGGCTAACTAGGACAAAATCCAATACCCATACTAATCTATGTCATTGTTTTGACTTCTCAATGATCGATACGAATATCTGGTTTCAAAGAGTGGGTGCCTCATGTAAGACCGATCTATCTAGTTTCAAGTGTACCCTTCCCTATATAAGACATGTTGATCGATGGATTGATTAACAAGACACGTGATTAGTGTGATTGTATACTTTTAGAGTATTTCTATTATTGATTTGATTTGATGGTAGGTATATGCTTTCTTTCTTTCATTTTCAGTTTTGTCTTTGATTTTTGATTTTTAGGGAGTCTTTTAGGATATTTTGTGATTTTTGTATTTTTTTCATGACATTTTATGATTTTTTTAATTTTTCGTGACAATTTATGATTTTTTTAGATTTTTTCAATTGTTTTTATGATTTTTTTAGGGTTTTTTGAATGATTTCTTCCCTTGAAGCAAGATGTATTTGTTTGCTCCCAATATCTAGCAACGCAAGGAATATTATGAATGTATCAATGAACTATTGAGCTGAAGATGGATAGGAGAAAATTGATGGTAGCTTATTATGGAATCAAAAGTGAGTTGGTTTCCAAGGACTATCGCACGATGGATAACATGTTTCCAAGCTAAAGGATTTGACAGTGCAAGGAAATGGCATGTGGTATTGAATAGAATGTGGTCCAAATGAAGGGACATGTCAAGAGCTTTTTGAAACCATGTTTTTGTATTTTACTTTGTCCTTATCTTTTATCATGATCAAGGGAAGGAAAAGGGGGTATGGAGATAGATAGGATATGGATAGGAGAAGAAAGATCATAGGTATTAATGGAAGACAAAAGGAAGGAATAGATATGATAAGGGATATCGACTAGAGGGTATGGATAAGGTGAAGCAAGCTCATAGATAGTAATGGATGATGGAAACAAGAAATTGATATGATAAGGGATATGGACATTGGACGAAGGATAATGAGAGATGTGGTAGGAAGGATAGAGTCGATGAAACATGCCCCAGAGTGTAGAGGTCTCTATTTGCAAAAAAGTGATGTATGAAATCTTGAAAACATGTAGCACCGCGCAAATAAGTGTTCTTGAATATTTCAAAGATAGAGACCCAACCCACACTTAGAACCTTAAAAAAAATCAACTGAACATATCTAGTGACTAGGAAGCACACACGAAAGGGAAGAAGAGTCCCAAATTAGATCAAGATAATTACTCTTTGATTACCCAGGTGTGTGCAAGTGCATTCATTCTAGCTCATATGATCATTGTAATCTTTAGAATCTGGTGTGACTAGCTACGTGAGTTACTCTGACTTCAAAAGCATCCTAGATAGAATCTCACTGCCAGCAAGCGTCCATAGCTCCAACGAGGTTATCGTTGTAATCTCTCTAGTATTTCTCCATTGTCAGCCAGACATCCATAGCCCTGATGGAGTTACTCGCATGTTCTCATAGCCAATCATTTTGATATTGCATTTCATTGCATTTTTTTCTTTCCTTGATATTTCTTTTCTTGTTCATGCTTTTGTTTTGATCTTTCAATATTGCCTTTTTACTTTTGTCATTGATTCTTTTGTGGATTCACTCGTAAGTGATGAAACTCAAACGGGTTAGAGAGCTACAGTGGCGATGAAGTAAGATTTTAGATTTTTCACTAGCCATGTTTTCAGCTAAGAGATCACAATAATTTAGAGAAATTGATTAAGTGTGTGAGATATAGTGGTCACAAGATGTTGGTACCAAGATACGAAAAGTGATTCTCTTTCCAGATCAAGTAGGCAACCTAACTAAAAGGCAATGTTAAAGAGGAACAACCTCGGATTCTGAAACGTTTCATGAATAGATATCTAGGAAATAGACTAAAAAGAAGATTGAATGTGGGCAAGCATGTGAGAAAATGACACAAATGCTTATTTCAAAGATAAAGGTTTTATTCAAATGATTGAATGGGAGGGATGGAAGAATGGAAAAGAGGTGTTGGATAACAGATAGGATGTTTGAAGATTTGCGCAAGGATAGAGGGAAATGTTTCCAAGATTAACGTTGGTACACAACTTGAGAGGTGGTGAATTTATGGAGGCAAATTGAATTTTGGGACATAAAGACCCAAAATGGATGAAAATAATGACGGAAGAATAGATTTTGGAAGTGGGAGATGTGTAAATGGACGATTGAAGGAAGCTTTTGGAACAACAAGCTTGGATGCTAATTTTGATTTTTCTTTGGGATGTAATGCTTTTATAGGAATCCACATTGTTATTTTTTTCTTTTCTTTCTGATTTTTTGGATCTCGTTGCTTCTATGAGCAACTTAGGAACCCACAGAGTTTTGATTTTTTTTCTTAAAGGGATTTTGTAGCCTTTTGGATATCACTTTTTGCTTTTCAATCAAAATTTTCTTTGATTTGACATGCCTTTTAAATTGAACATGTTGATCTTTAGATGTATGTGGATTCTTGGACATGTTGATTTTATGCTTGGTATCTAAATCGCTTTCAAAGGGAATGGGATCCTTGGATGAATAGGAATGATTTAGAGGTATTTTGGATGGGTTGGTATAGGTAGATGGTTAGAAGGTACTCAAAGATGTATGCCTTTGTTGATCTTGATTAATGATAGGATAATTGAATTATGAGCTAAGGATCATATGAATAGTGGATGAAGGGATCTAGGGTCCTAATATGGATGGAAGGGAGGAAGACTTATATTTTGGAATAAAAGGACCCAAAATGGATTTGGAGGATAGAGACTATGTATGCTTGGATTTAGAAGAAGGGATACTTTGATCTTGACTTGGGCTTCGCTCTTGATTTTGAATTGGATCATTGGAGGAGATGGAAAGGATATCATGATCTTTCTTAGGAGGTGGATGTTGGATGGGACTTGAAAGGACACTTTTATCTTGAGATAAAAGGGGATCATCATAGATGGAATACAAGAATAGTAGGGGATCATCATAAAAATTTTAATAGGTGCGATCTTGATCAAAAATTGGGTTTTCTTGGAAATGGAGCATATGGTGTCATTGGGTCTTTAATTTCTACAACATGGATGAGATTAGCATTGTGAAATGGATTAGCTTAGATTTGTACTATGGATGGTCCTTGGGAGATTGCGTTATTGGATAGAGATGGTGTGGACTACTCTTGTGTGACTTTAGGGGATGAGAAAATGGTGAAAGATATGGAGGATACTTGAGCATCAACTTCTTCATGAAAGGACAAACCCTTGTTAGACATTGGTATATGATTTTGATCTTGCTTGGAAAACATGACTTGGGAAGTTTATGTGAGAATATTTAGTATTTTATTCTTCTTTGGATTATCATATGAATTGTTTTGAGGCTTTGAGATGGTTGGGTTTTAATTTTGGGTTTGGTTGAATGAATTTTGATTTGGATTTTGGTTGAATGATGTTTGATTTTGGTTGAAAAGGGTTTGAATGTTGGATTGATGTGATTGATATGATGGTATAGTTTCATAAGAAAAAGAAGGTTTAAATGACTCTAATGTTGGTTGAATTAAAGTAGGAACAATTTTGTTGGAGAATGAAGGATGGTACATTTGAATGGCCTCACAAGAGAAGGAAGGATGGCGTGATAATGATTCCCTTTTGATTAGAGGTATCGTGGCTATCACTTCCCTCATCATTTTTTCTAGCCAATCCTTATGGTTGTTAGGACTGGTCATATCTTGGGATGATGTGAAGATTTCAGCTCTACTAGTTTGAATGTCTCTCATTTGTTGTTGCAAATTCTTAATTTCTTGAGCTAAAATTTCTACACATGATAAGGGAATGGGAATGGAAGGGATAAATTCTTCACATTCCCTACGAAATGCATAACATCATTCCATGATGTTTTCTTGATTGGTTTTGATTAAGTTCGAGAATATTTAAGACTAGGATGATGATTTATTTTGATATGGCCTTGATACTTGAATATGAAGACACAAGAGAGGAGATAATGAGACTATAAGATGAGATGATACAAAGACACCTATGTGAGGTTTGGGTACTTGTTCTAATGTTATTTGTTGGTATTTTTCATTGTTGGCATTTTGAGGAAAGTTGTTGTTGTTGGAAAATTTTGGAACAATGTTACTGACAACACTCTATTTCATGAACTATGCATGGACTATGCACAAACTATATGAGTACAAAGAAAGGACTAGATGAGGATAAAATATGGACCTAAGAATGCAAGAGATAATATTTTTTTTATTTTCTTTTGCTATAAAGACCTTGTTTCCAACTTTGTTTGTTTGATTGAGTAGATTGTTGAAGTAACTTGTTTTTTTTGATTGAGCAATTGTTTGTATTGACAATTTTTATTTTTTTTTTGACTGAGTTCTTGTTCTTGAATATTTTGAAAGCACGGTGTGAGTATGACAGAATAAATTTGTTGTGACAAACTTTGAAAATAAGAGTTACTTGAGAAGAAGGCCTAGATCAACCCGAAAATAATATTGACTCTATACTAGTTTATAACATCGAACACTAAAGAACATAATAAACATAGCCTAGTCTGGATAGAGGAAACTATTCAATGAGGCCCTTATGAAAAACCACATATGAGACAGACAACTAGAGACCCTGGCAGCATTGGCTCCACTCCACAGCACACACTTCTTGGGCATGCCAGTTTCTCTTACCCCAAATATCCAAAGATCTTATCACTAGAGAATTTATGTCCCATCAAAATGAGTACATAAAGGGTATCTTCGGGGTACAATGCGCACTCCCTGAACCATCAAATGTAGGATTTGGGTTTCTATGAATTGGTTCTTAATAGTTTTCTGATATGTCTAGTCCAACAATGATTTTGTGAAGCAAGCCACTAAAGGCTCTAACTGATCTTATCAATGTAGAGAAGGCTTCCACATACGTCGAATTCACTCAGCACTTTGGTCGTTTGACCAGGGTTTTTGTATAGCGACTCGAAAGCACACCACTTGAGAATATGCTAGGAGAGTTGATATCCCCAACGCATCTCAATTCAAGATCCCCCTGTGAGGTGATAAAATCCCCATCATAGATAGCCCTCCACTACCAAAAATAAAATTTGAGTATTGCTAGAACTTTTCTCTTGCACCCAGGACCACAAGAGTCAAGGGGAGAGGATAGTGTGTTGATTTGTACAGAACCTGCAAAAACACAGAAAATCACACAAAAAGATTAAATGTTATTTCTTCGCGTAGGGTTCACCCTTTTTTTCATGTCTAAAATCATCATTTCTAAATAAGGAATAAGGAAATCACGAATCCTTAACTACTAACACAATCCTAAACATAAATCAATGAAAGTAATTAGCCTAATAAGATATTTTAATCAAATAGATCTAATTAAAAAATCCCTATTATTCATGTTGCTTCTATTGTTTTTCTCTTCTTTGTGGTATGGTGGCTCTTAGATATCATGTTGGTAACCTACAAGTGGCACAAAGATTTGAAGTTCGTGATTCTTGAAAATAGAGATTCAACGTTGAATTTATAAAATTTTGAAGAAGATTGAATGAGAGGTGGAACTCAAGTACTGATTGATACTTAAACTAATTTGATTGATTTGTTAACTCCTTTGATTGATCTATTAAGTGGATAGATTGGATAGTTGACTAGATAGATTGAATAGTTAACTAGGGAGATGACTGAATTGATTGATTAGACAGAAAATGATGATTGGGATTTAAGAGTGGAGATTAAAGAGTTGATTGAGTTAACTAGTTAGTTAACTTATTTGATCAATCAATCATGATTTTAACATGTGTTGTAGGATTTTTAAATTGAAATTCAATTTTATTCTTGATTTGAGTTTTGATTTTCGAATGATGAAATTGAAATGCACGCTCTTTTGAAATTTGATGAAATTGAAATTTGGTGAAATGTAAATTTGGAAGAAATGAAATAAGTTGAAATTAATTGAAATCCAAATTTGATAATTTCGAGAATGAATGAATTAATTAAATAATTTAAATGAAATTACTTAATTATTAAAAATGTGTTTAATTAAATAATAAAGATTGTTTAATCGTAAAAAATTAAATAATTAATATTTGAGAAAGGGTTAAATGACGAATTGACAGAGAATTGGAAATTAAATAATTTATGATGTGAAAGGTGATGATTGAATTAATTTAGAAGAAACAAGATTAATTAAATAATTACTTAATTAGTAAGACAAATAATTAGTGTGTGAGTAATGAGATATTTTTAGGTGTCTATAACTGGAATGAGTCATTTTCCATAGTAGGCCAATACTATCTAGTCCTCATAAGTCTCTTGGCTAAGGTTGGACCACTAGAGTAAGCACCACATATACCTTTGTGAACCTCATGTAACACAATTTGAGCTTCGTCACTTTCTAAACATCTAATGGGAGTACCATCTAGGCCCCATCGATAAAGGGTATCGGCTAGGATGACATAGCGAGAGGATTGGTGAATGAATGTATGGTGTTGATTGTTGGAAAGGTCGGGTGGAAGAATATTGTCTGAGGTAAGTGAAAATGTTACCGTACAAAGGAGAATCAAAACCAATGACAGATATGATTTCTGTGGGGAGATCTCATATGAGGGGACGAAAAGATTATCCACTAAGAACTCATCGCATGTCTCATTTTGACGCATGTCAATCAAAGAAGCAACAGTATCCATGGCATTGGCAGCTTATTATCCCTTAGGATTTGTTCAAATATTATCTATGTGAAGTATTGCATGAAATGATCTACCATTTTATTATATGGAATTAGCTTCTCATCTTTAGTCTAGTAATCATCAGTTCCCTAATGAATCACAAGTTAAGAGTCCTGTAATACGTGAAGTTCTTGGATCTTCCATTGAACTACGATCTTTAAACTTGTTTTTAATGCCTCATACTCTGCCATGTTGTTCGTGCAAGGGAATGATAATCGATATACTGACGAATGGAATCCCTTTGTGGTTTGATGAAGACTATACTTGCCTCTGTGCCATGTTGTGTGTATGAGCCATCAAAATATAGCTACCAAGGTTTTGAGTTTGTCACTGTACAGATAGATTCATCCATAAATTATGAGACAATAGGAGTATCATCGATGATAGGTGCATTTGCTAGCTGATACGCAATGGCTTGTCCCTTAATGGCTTTTTTGACCACATAATCAATATCAAACTCGCTCAACATCATGACCATTTAGCCAATCTTCCTATAAGTGTTACCTTTTTTACAAGCTATTTTACTCGATCAATTCTTTCAACTTTTTTTTATGAGTTAGCATGTAATGACGCAATTTGTACGAAGAAAAAACTATGGCAAGACACGCATGCTCAATTGGAGTGTAATTAAGTTCGTAACCAACCAATGTGTGACTGATGTAATAGATAGCTTAGTCTTTACCAGCATGATCTTATTGTGCTATGAGTGCCCCTAGTGTTGTTGGTGTAGTAGGTGTGTAAAGTAATAGGGGTTTTCCTTAAATAGGTGGCATCAATACTGGTGGATTTAGAAGATAGTCTTTGAGAATATGAAAGGTCTATTGACACTTACCATCCCATCTGAACTTGGTATTCTTGTGAAGTAGATGTTTAAAAGGATGGCATTGCCTGCTAGTTGTGTTATAAATCTCCATATTGATTGAATCTTCCTTGTAGAGATAGGAGTTGGTTGATGTTCTTTAGAGGTAGCATCTCTAGTATGGCTCTGACTTTCACTAGATCTGCCTCAATACCTCATTATGATACAATGCATCCTAGGAGTTTCCTGTAGGTCACCCCAAAGACACACTTTGTGGGATTTGATCTAACTTTGTACATTTCCAAGAGTTCGAAGACCACTGATAGAATATCCACATGTTCTTCTCTTGTAATTTATTTTCCCAGGAAATCACCCACATAATCTTTCATAGTAGCATGCATGAGATCATGAAAGATGGTTTCCATGTCTCTTTGATATGTTACACTTCCTTTCTTTAATCTAAAGGGTTTGGAGTTCCAACAAAAGGTATCCCAAGGACATGTAAATGGTATTTTGTGTTGATCTTCAGGTGCTATTTTTATTTGATTATACCTAGAGAATCTATCCATAAGTGATAACATTGCACGACCTGTCATGAAAAAATTAAATCAATGTTTGGTAATGGAAAATCATCTTTTGGACAAGCCTTGTTGATATCTCTGAAGTTTGTACATATTTTGATGTTGTTGTCTATTTTTCAAATAGGTACAAGATTAGAAATCCACTTGGAGTAGTCAATTGGTTTGATGAAGCCAACATCTAATAATTTCTCAAGTTCCACTTTTGCCAATAGTGCCACCTATGGATGCATCTTATAGAGTTTTTGCTTAACCAACTTGGCACTTTGAGTAATTGTCAAGTGATGCATAACTAAGTCAGGAGCTAATCCAGGCATATTCTCAATTATTTTAGACTTGTAATAGGCCAGGGCCCTTCCCCACTTATTTTGATAAAAACATCATAAATTTTAAAAAATTTATCAAACAGATGTCAGTAAATAATAAAAAATAACCATGTCAAAGAATAATTAAAAAAAAAAAAAATTGATCTAACAAAAACATTAATGAGTGCACAAGGAATATTTCAAATTTAATTTCATTAAGATAAAAACAAAATTTCTTTGTAAATTTAATTAATTCCTTCACATGATGACAACTACTAGGTTAAAAATTATTAATAAATAAATATCTAATTAAAGCATTGTATTTCTTAGACCTCACATTTTTTTAAGTTTATAAATATATTTGATTGGGAGCACATCCATTTATACTAAATAGTAGAAAGAAAAACCAATTAAAACATTTAGGATGCCCTTGTAGTAACCTCATTTTTTAAGCTTGGATAGTGACGAAGGAGATACTAATGAGGGTTTTCCTTATCTTTGAATATTTGAAGTTTGGTTTCAGCTCACGTGAGTACTTCAATTTTGATTTAAAAAAATACAATAATTTGACAATATATGTTTGTACTAATAAACAAACTTGTATGCCAATCAAAAAAGCAATCGCGACTTTGAAATAACTTGTGATTATAGCATGGATATGGGTATGCAGAGTTAAAATATTATAGATAGGGGGCATTTATCTTTGAATTTATCTCATCTATTAGAGAAATTAGTTCGGTAGGATAGGAATGAGTCATTCATTGTCCTTTGAAGGATTGTTGGCCATTCTTGTTTTGTAATTTTTATTCATGATTAATAAATTTTTATGTCTATTGTGTTTTTTAAAAAATATACTAGAAGGTAGTAATTATGTTGAGGTCTTCTAGTTTTCCATAAGAGGAGGCATTGCCAGATTTATTCTTCTGACTTTATTATTTCATGCATCTATTGTTGTCAAGTACTTGCTATTATATACTACAAAGAATTTCAAGGAAAAAAATATAGAAGAAACATGGAGTGAAAGGAAAACATAATATATTCTAAATAAATGACCTGCAAAGGGTGTCGGGAATATAATTATGTAGAATGCATGGAGTAATGTGCAATATATCTCACTTGAGAATTTTAAGATGTGTAGTACGTTCACAGTATATAATAAATGAGAAGAAAATCAATGAGTTCATAATGAATATTCGATCTTACCTTGAAATATTAATGAGAATTTTTTATTTACAAGCAAAGAGTACAATTTAGATTCAACAAAAACTTTTTGACTGTGCAGCGAATACTTAAAATTTGATTCTAGTTCCATTTTGTTAAAAAAAAATCTATGTAAATTGGTTCCCACACATGATGACAACCACTAGGATGGACATTATTAATAAATAAGTGTTTCTCTAAGTAAAGTATTGGTAGTTTCTTTAGATATAACATTTTAATAAATCCCCTTCCTTGGCTATGATTGTTACAGTGCAAGGTGATTTCTCTTTGTCTATGTTTTATTCGCTTGTCCCTCTATATTGGAGTGTCATGTGGGTAGGTGCTAGTTTAGGGTTCTAGGCTCTTTGTCAAAATCTGGTATATGTAAGAATGTAACTCTATTTTATGCTAGGCTTGGGATCCCCATTGAAACCCAAATCATCTAAGCATATAGTTCTAGCATGCCCCTGTTCTAGCTCCAGTCAAAAGCTATAATTTTTTTTATTCTATTTTTTGTCTCACATCTTGTGAAACTCGATCCTCTCACGTCCTAGTTGTTTTTCTAATTGAATTGTTGGCATCTTTGTTATGGGTTTGGTCCCTTTTTCATAACTAATCAAAACATTTTTATAATTTGACAAATGTATTTGATTGGGAGGACATCCATTTAGATTCAATGATAGAAAACAAAACCACTTACAATATTATGGGTGTACTAGAAAGATGGATGTTTTTTTCCTGTGGGAGCATATCCTAAGATATGTGATATACTTAATTTTATTTTTGTTGATTATTCTTGTTTTTCTTTAGAGGATGATGATCTTTTGAGTTGGAGTTATTATCCTAAAGTGATTAATTTTGCATCTAGTAGATATTTAAAAAATAAAAGCACATTTTGATGATTTTCACGGGTAGAAAAAAGTCCAGAATAAATTTGGTTGCTCCAAATAACTTTTTTGTGTTTTGTTGTATTGTCAAAATAAGTGTCTTAGCTATGATAACATTCAAAAGATCGGATTTCAAGGATCTTTTAAATATGTTTTCTATGGGGCCCATGAGGAATTGGTGTCTAATATTTTCTTATTGTGCCACATTTGTTGGGGGGTCTTTGGAGGTAGTTGTGGAATATTTTGGAAAGACCCTTATTCGTAATATTTATTTATCTAAATTATGGGCTACTTTGAAGTTTTGTCCCAATTTTGCCTCTATTTTGTTGGTTACCTATGGTATTGGTCCTATCTTTATCCTTTAGAAAATTTAGCTGGAGGGGAATCAACAAATCTTCTAAGGGTATAAGAGTCTCATTAGGCATGTTTATCAAACATTTTAGAATCTTTAAAAGAATCTTTAACAACAAAATTCTTATTTTGTCAAGTCGTTTGGTTAGATCAATTATTGTAAATGTTTGTTCAAATCTTATCATAATGTTAATATGTTTGGCACATGGTCATCTCCCCATTTGCGTGTTTTTAAAATAAATACTGATGATTCTTCTTAGGGTAATATTGGTGAAGCTAAGATTGGTGGTGTTGGGTATGATAGCAAAGGTTTGGTTTGTTCCTTCTTCTCTTCTACCATAAAATTTGATACTAATATTCAAATATAAGATCATACTATCTTTATGTACTAGAGAAAGCTTGTGATTTAGGCTGGAAATAGAGTGTATTTGTGAGATAGAATTTATTATTTAAGTTTCTATTTGAACAAAGGGAGTTTTGAGGAATCTTCTTGGCACTTAGTATATTTTGTGGCACACATTCTTTATCTTTCTCAAATCACAATTTAATCTCCTTTTTCATTTTCCTTGTGAATAAAATGTTGTCACTACATGTCTTGTCAAATGGGCTTCTAAGGCTAGTTATATATGGAAATTTCTAGAGTGGAAGTCTCTGTCCTCTAATCAATTTTCATAGTTTATTCAACTTCTTTAAAATGATTTAAGTTGATCATTACCATTATTGTTTTCAAATTACCAAATTTCTATGTTTTTTATTTTCATTTATTTCTTAATGGTGGACAGATAATGATAAACCTCTTTAGATTTTTCTTCTTTTAGTTTTAGTGGTAATTATTATTAGAGTTCGAAACACAAATATTTTTTCTTATAATTTTATTAATATACTTTTTATTTATTTTTTAAAAATATTCTTAATGCTGGGTAAATGCAGTATAATCTTAAACAGTGAAAATGATTCAATCCAAGAAAACGATTAATGAGTCCACGGCGAATATTTTAAATTTGGTTCCCTTCTGATTAAAAAAAATTCAAGGTGAATAGTTCCCTCATACAATGACAACCACTAGGTTGCCAGATTGTTTTGATCTAACTTTTTTTTAAACCAATAAATGTATTGGATTGGGGAACACCCCCATGTTATATACAAGAATAGAAAGCAAAACTGCTTACGACATTGGGGATGTCGTTGCAGGAATGTCCTATTAAAGGCTTGGATAGTGATGGAGGAAATGCCGATTAGGGTTTATCCATCTCCCCCAATATTCGAAATTTGGTTTTAGCTCACGGAAACATTCGGCAGTTCAGTTCTTAGAGAAATTAAACAATTCGACAATGTATCTGTGTTCTAATAAATTGAACCTTTATGCCAATAGAAACACCAATCACAGCTTTGAGATAATATGTCATTGTAGTATGGATAATATACTGGGTGGTGATAATTATATTGAGGTCCTCCATTTCTTCAAGTCCCCCATGGGACGAAGCACTGCCATATTACTTCTTCTAACTTTACTATTTCTTACATGTGTTATTGCTTTAGCTTGTGACTTGCTGTTATCAAGGCATGTGTCGTTGATCTCTTCAACACCTTAGCAATGGAGAAGGAGGCAAATGACGGCGTGTTGAGGCCTTTGCAGTGAGTTTTTTAGCCCGATTGTGCTTTAGCCCGATTATGCTTTGGCTAGTCATGCTGAATGAATTAGTTGCTGAACGTATTAGGTTAGGCGATGACAGAGATAATGTTCTGCTGAATTCATTTCCTTATACTCGCTACTTTATTCCTTCGTCAAAAAGAGCTGTTAAGAAATGGAAGACTCTCCGAGCTGCTATTCTGCAGCTGTTTTTGCCTTTGATTCAATTTGCTCGCAGTGATCGGGTATACTTCAAGCAGAGTGCTCCCGATTGCTATTTGAATTGTTTGCTTTCCGTGGACGAAGAAGAAGAAGATGAATAGCCTTAAACATGTTCGAGCTCTTTTTTCTCGCAGTAGACAGCACCTCCACAGCTCTAGAATGGGCTCTCGCTTATCTCATAACCCATCCTAAAATACAAGAAAGGGCTTATCAGGAGGTAAGACTAGTTATGGATGGAAAAGAAGGTGGGTTGTTATGTTTGAAGGATTTGGGGAAGCTGCCATACTTGCAAGCTGTTCTGAAGGAGACGTTGAGAAAAGAGTCGATAGCGCCGCTTGCAATTGTACACCAAACTGTGGAGGAGTGTAAGATGATGGGCATCACTATACCAGCGAAATCATCAGCACTTATAAATCTGCAGAGTGTCTTCCGGAGAGATTTATAAGTACTTATAAATTTGCAGCGTGGAAAGAACGAGTATGTGCCGGAATGGACCTTGCTAACTTTCATGTCCCCATCACTCTTGCCAGTTTATTGCTTAAATTTGAGTGGGCATGTGTGAAGGAAGGGAGTCCTCCGGACCTAACCAGGCATATTCCTTCCTTACTCGTGTCTATGAAATATCCATTGGAGGCTCGCATAACCTGCCGTTAGAGAATCCTCTGGACTTATTTCTGTTCCTAGGTTTTGTTTCTATTTCAAGTAGTAATCTCAGTAAAATTCTGACCGCTGTGCATACCAGTCCCATAATGACAAGTGATACGAGCCAATCTCTAGTGTTTGATGTATTGCAGATTGGAGATGCCAAGAATAGAATGGAGTTAAAAGAAAAGGAAAATTAAAATTATTCCTGTCTATTTGTTCTTATTTGTTTAAGGAATCTACGTCCCTTTTGAATGGTGACAACATTGAAGAGAGACATATGGCAAGACATATTTGTTGTGATCGAAGCATTTGAATTATCTTTTTTTTAATAATTAATTTAATTTTGAATATGGTCTAGTTTTATTTAGAGATAATTTAAAAATTAATTTTTATAATTATTTTTTAATATTTATTGTTATTCTATTTTTAAAAGTAATTAGTAAAGTAGTAGATTATTTTGAGGGGTTGATTTTTAATAATTAAAAAGTAGTATATTTTTTTTTAGGTGGATATTTTTTATTTAACTTGATTAAATAATTGATACTATAATATTCACACAAAAAAGGGGTTGTAGATAGTAACACCCACAAAGTATAATTAAATGAGGTTCAACACAAAACTGAATTAAAAAAAGGGTTACACCAAAACAAAGTCCAAGTAGCCAAACAAAATCTAAAGGGGGGCATTTTTTTGTAATCTAGATTGTCATAAACATTAGTAGAGACAATGACATTAATTGGCTCCCATCTAGTGAAAGTATCTTATTTTTTAGGAGGATTGTCTATAGATTGTTGAATGCAAGGAAGAGAGATATTATTTAAGTAGCTCATGATGAGGGAATTTTCTTGAGTCAAGTCAACTAGGATTGTCTCCCTAACCATAAGACAAGGTAGAAGGCATCTAGTCCCAACCATCATAAGGAGCAATATTCTTGGGCATAAAAGGTTGAGGGTCACACTAATATTAAGAATAGGATCCATTCTCTCATTGACTATGCTCACACCTCATAAGATAGCTATGTTGCACCTATGCCCTCATTAAGGAGAGAGAAAACCATGTGAAACTCTACCAATAGTGCATTGGGCATTCCCTAGTAGTCCAACAACTCCTCAAGATGAGACACTTCGAGGATGACTTTTTGAGCTTACACTTGAATCTACATAGGAGTATTAGAGAAAATCATGGCTTTAGTGTACAATGAAAAATAATAATTACCAAAAGAATAAGAAAAAAATAGAAGTATTTCTATCTTTCAAAATTTTGAAAATAATTTCTACTCTAAAACAATGAAAATCTATATAGACTCATAAGAGAGATAAGACTATAAAATTTGGTATATAATGCTCTATACCATACAAGATCTAGCTAAAATTTTAGCTACCCAAGATCTATGAGCTTCAATGAAAACACAAGAGATATCAAATATAAAACAATATTACCTTTTTACCAAGGATGCAAAAATTATACAATGATCATGGTTTAGGGTAATAATTATAGATTAAAAATAGAAATAAAACCCCTTGGTTATATAGGTCAAGGGTAGATATAGGACTACATAAGATTATTTCATGTGCCTTAATGTTCTCACTTGGGAGATGAGGAAATAAATATCCCATGTGTAACCTAAGTAAAATTAAGTAAACTATTGCGAATATTACCTCAATTTTTGGACAATTAGGTGGATCACCCTATTAACACTAGAAAACACCAATTTTTAAGACTAACCATATGCAAAGAGAAAGGGTTATGCCTAAATGACTTGAAAAATCCAAGGATTTGAACTTTGAAGATTCATCAGTTCTAGAAAAAAACTAAAAAATATTATTTGAAGGATTATCTATGGTGACAAAATGAGCAACAATGATGGGGAACACCCATATGTGCTAATTGACTACTCAAAAGGATGCCCTAATATAAAATATAGACAGCAAAATGAATTAATTTGGGATCCAAAATAACTAGCCAAATTTATTATAACTTATGATACCAACTCCCAACAAATGACTAAAACTTCTACTAGGGATTAAGTTGATTAAGCTTAAGAAGATGGGGAGACAATGACATGTAACCTTTGAGAATCTTGTATATATAAAGAAGCTTTCAAAATACTCTTGATGGAAAAATGTCCCTAGATTTTCACAGTGTCTCATATGATAAGAAGGATACCAAAGAAAAGCCTAAGTTTCAATTCAAATGGTCCATTTGCATTTCACCAATATTGTGGTTGTGTGGCTCTTATTGTCTGACTTATTGAATTTGGGAAAATGATGTCCAATTTATAGATTTTGGATGAGAGGAATGGATGGTCAAGATTCATTCAAGAACATAATTGATCAACAATGGAGATTGCTTGAGATAGAACTAATTGAGAGATAAACTCATTTGATTGATGAGTTAACTAGGTTGATTGATCAAATGACTGAATAGATTGATCGGTGAACTGAGTTGATTCAAGAGATAACTAAATTGATTGATTTTCTCCAAAAAGATGATTTGGAGTTGAAAAATCGATTGAGGAGTTAATTGGGTTAACTAGGGAGATGACTTAATTGGTTGGGAAGTTGGCTGCATTGATTGCTTAGTCAAACTGAAAGTCAGTGGCAGTTAGGATTTCAACATGTGTTGTAGGAAATTGATTTGAAATTTAATTTCATTTGAATTTTGATTTTTGAAAACATGAAATAAAATTCACATTTATTGAAATTAGATAAAATTAGAATTGGGGGAATTTTGAACTATGTGCTGAAATTAGGTTGGGTTGCAAGTGGATTATTAGGACCTTGATTCAGACCCTGGTTACTATAAGTTGATCCCACTGAGACCAACACCGCCAATTGAGATTTACTAGTTTCAAATGAAATATTGGAGGTACTTTCCTGACTTTGTGTTGAGACACTTGAGGTTGTTTGCAAAGTAACATTGGCATGTGTTTGGGATGTGACATTTACATTAGAAGATGCCATGTCAGACTGTAAACTCTGATTTGAAGCTATACTAGCCTAGGTTGATGATTCTTGTGTATTCTGAGTTGGTCCTTGAGTAGAGCTTGAGGACACAATTTGCATTTGAGACAAGATTGCGTTTTGATTTGAAGTTACTCCTGGTGGTAAAATTGTTGTCACATCAAAGTTTTGGGGTAACTTAGCACTATTTTGCAATAGAAGGGATAGATATCTATCTCAATTGTAATTTAAGAAAGCATTAAAGACAGTAAGGACTTATGAGTCTTGTTGGGTGGCCTCAAGCTCTTTTGTGGTGAGGTTGTGTTGAATTTCATCTATCAAGGGCATATTTTTCAAGTTTGTTGGCAAGGTTGCCTCTCCTCAAGCTTGTCCATGTGAATAGTTTGACCAGTTCATCGTGCTATTTGGGTTAAACAAAGCATCACTATTTTGATCCATCTTGTTCTTATCCTTTTGCGATTTGGTGATGGGCATGTGGACTTCTAAGATGATTCAAAGCTAAAACGCAAGACCTATGATGGGTTGTGACGCACTAAGGATCTAAATGCAAGGTTTGGATTTAGAGATAAATTATGTATACAAGTGAGACTGAGTATGCACCCTAACTTGACACTCTATTGAGGATTAGGATGAGGTTGTTGTTGTTGTTGTAGCTTGAGTGTCTTGAGTCTCTGCTAAATGATTTCTCTTCCAGCTTCGGTCTTGATACAATGAGATTTTCGTATTTCATCCTCTATTACAAATGTGATTGCTATATACTGGGAAGCGTTCTTTCCTAGCCTCCAAGAAAGGTTGTTAAGGTTGTCAATAATTTCCTCTTAATCATTGTTTAGTCCTAGATTAGGTTGTAGGAATGGGAAGAAAGTGTCACCTGGTAATACCATTTTGATGCATTCTCTAAGACTCTTTCTAAATGGGGGATGAAACCTAGAGTGAAAATGCAAACACTAAGGCAAAAGTGAATTACCAAATTGGTGACACTTCTCAAAAGTAATGAGGATTGTTTTTTACCAAGGTTGAGTTTTGATAGACGATACCCTATACTAGACTGATGAGTATGGGCACCTAGACTGATTAGAAATTGATTGATAAGGAGAGGTCTCTTGAGTTCACAAATTTCTAAACAAGTGTTTGGACTTGATCTTGGGATAATGCAAGTGCAAAATGAGGACTATGAAACTTATGGGTTTGATGAGTTCCTAAACCAAAGCTTGGCCTTGACCTTAAGACAATGTTGGTGCAAAATGAGGATTATGCAATGACCTATTGACAGGTTTAGATTCAATCTTAAGATAATGCAGGTTAAAATGAGGATTAAGCAGCCTAGGGGACCTATAGGCTTAGATAAACTTTTGATCGCAAAGGCATGAATAAGATAGTGTAAAGTTTGAGTTGGGTCAGTGTTTTGTTTTTTGGATCTTGTTTGAGTTTTTTATGTTTTTGGTAAAATGGTAAATTTCAAACACTTAGAAGATAGTACAAACAATATGGCCAATGTGTTTTTTGTTGACAAACTCTAAAAATTAGAGTTACACATGAAAGGGCCTAGATTAGCCTAAGATGGGACTAACTCTTACTAGTTTTTCACATCAGAACATTTGAAAACAGATTGAAAATAACTACAAGCCTAGTTTGGAAAATGGAAACCATTCAATGGGGCCTCTACAATAGAATACCTTGAGCAAGACAGATAGATAGAGATTCTGGTAGCACTGGCTCCCCCACCATAACACACTTCTCGGGCTTACCAAATTCTCTTACCCCAGAGATCTAGACATCTTTATAACTAGGGGATTCTTGTCTCATCTTGAAGGGTACATGAGAGGTAGCTACGGGGTACAATCCACACTCCCTAAACCATCAAATGTAAGTATTTTTTGCTACTAAAAATAATTGGTTCGTAGTAATGTTCTAAGGGATCCCATTCCAATGGCGAATTCTCAAAGAAAACCACTTAAGGCTTTAATTGAGCTTAATAGTATAGAAAGGGCCTCCACATATGTCAAATTCATTGAACACTTCAGTTGCTTGACCAGCATATTTATATAGTGGCTCGAAAAACATTACTCGAGATCCAGTTGGGAGAGATATGATATCCCCAATATATCTCGATTTGAAATATCCTTATGAGGTGATGAAATCCCCAATCAAAGATATCCCTCTACTACAAATGAAAAAATTAGGTGTCGTTATCACCTTTCCCTCTCTCCCAAGACCTCAAAGGTGGGTGGAAAGGTATTCAATGCAATAGTGGATCCAGCCTACAAATCGAGCAAGCGCTCAAGAGACAAGAAACAAGAGTTCATTTCCTTTTAAGATAACATTTTTTAGCTTATCTAAAAAGAGGTGAATCCATTTCCATTTTATAGACCCAAATTGAAGTGTGAGTTACCATGCATGTCGATTTTATTGTACCAAATTGAACTGTGAAACTACTAAAATAAAAAACAAACACATCCTGCAAGCACGCGAGTTAGTATTTTAATTTAAATTGGGTTGATCGAAACGTCTCTATTGTCCTTGCCACATGCCAAAGACAAACCATCAGTAGCACCAAAAAATCAAATTAGAGATAAAGGACAAAGATAGAATGAAATAAAAATTACCAAACTTATGCGACACATCAAATGAATGCATGCGAAACCATACATTAACACATGCAACATAATATCTTAATTCTTGTGAAATACTGATTGAACACATGCAAAACTAGTTTCTTTGTAAAACTTGCAATTTTGATTTTTGCAAAATAGAGGATTAAAAATTCAAAAATTATTATCTGATTGCTAATCCAATCCTCTCAATCATTCTATATTTCAATATATAGGCTTGGACACATCTTTAATACTAAAAATAAGTGATTTTCAAACTCTGGTTCAATTAGTTTTTGTTCTGCTCTCAGGGTTTTCTAGAAATGTCTTTGTTGTCTTCTATGTTCTACCTGTTGTTTGGAATCTGCACTCTTGATTTTTATCTTACGAGACATGGGGTTAGATGCATTTTAAATAAAATTTGTAACAGATCAACAATCTTTTCAGAATTGCAAAAACTAATCACAATTAAAAAGTTAAGGTAGTTACTAATAGAGATAACATAAATGTCTTACCATGCTTTTACCTTGGATGAATGTGAAACACTTGAGGCACGAATGCGAAACACCCTCTTAACAAATGCAAAATTCCATATGACCCGACTCACCAGCAGGCACACCAGAATGATCATGACACTCACCTACACAGATACTCATCAATAAAAACAAAAAAGAAGGGAGGTCAACCACTTGAGCTCGCGAATAGATCATCAGCACTCAACGGTCAACAAGAGGGTTTTTATGAACGGTCGCCCACAATCGCATAGAGGTTCGATTCTTCATTGGCATTGTTCATAGTAATTCAGGGCGATTATAAAGTCAATTCCTTGACCGTATGAAAAATACTATTCATACACATGCGAAAACCTACATGTAAATGCGAAGATCAGTAAGTTGTACTTTCAAGAACACAAAAAATAGATAGCATGTTAAGTTGATGTAGATTCATGTCAGGTTCACCAAATGTATTACGCAAAATTTAATCATAAATAATCATATTATGAAAGTTAACCACCAAAACTTCAATCTAATTAGCTAAATCATAATAATAATGAAATAGATAATCTAAATCAACAAAGCATAAGTATTAAACAAACAAACCCCTTTTGTTGATGAAAATCATAGCTTCCATTGTTGTTCTCCAATATTGTGGTTGTGTGGCTCTCAGCGTCGTGCTAGGATTCCTACATAAAAATGGCACAATCATTTCAAAGATAGTGGTTATTGAATTTGGGAAAATTATGTACAATTTATAGATTATAGATGAGAGGAATGGAAAGTCAAGATTCATTCAAGAACATAATTGATCAACAGTGGAGATTTCTTGAGACATAACTTATTGAGAAATAAACTCATTTGATTGATGAGTTAACTAGGTTGGTTGATCAGTGAATTGAGTTGATTGAAGAGATAACTGAATTGATTGAGTTATTCTAAAAAGTTGATTTGGAATTGAAAAAGTGATTGAGGAGTTAACTGAGTTAATTGGGGAGATGATTGAATTGATTGGGAAGTTGGTTGAATTAATTGCTCAGTCAAACTAAAGCAGTTAGGATTTTAACATGTATTGTAGGAAATTGATTTGAAATTCAATTTTATTTGAATTTTGATTTTCGAAAACATGAAATGAAATGCACATTTAATTAAAATTAGACAAAATTAGAATTTGGGGATTTTTGAATTTTTGAATTAGTAAAGAATAATTAGTTAATTAAATAATTTAAAGAAATTATTTAATTACTAGGAACTTGGATTTAATGAAAAAATTAAGATTATTTAATTAAAGGTGTTAATTCAAAATTAATTAAATAATAATATTTAATTAATTATAAAAAATAAGGTTAAATGGTTAAATGATTGGAGGGATAAATTGAATAATTAGAATATGATGAAAATGTGATGATTAAATTACTTTTAGAAGAATAATAATTAGATTAGTTAAAGAATTAAAGAATTATTTAACTAATAAAGACTAATAATTAGTGCATATTAGCAATGGGACATTTTTAGGTGTTTAAAACACGTATTATCTGAAGTAGTTTTGTTTAGAAATCACAGTTATGTGAATACTCTACTTTTGAAATAGTGGATGATTCCAACCACTCATTATGCTAATATTCTTGGAAAGCTTCAGATTTATGTGGGATTGGGAAATCATATTGTGGGTTTGAAGAGGTGTCAGTTGTTTGTATGCAGTGTATTGAGGGTGGTGTGAAAATAACTCTTCCATTGAATCTCTACAATGATCATCAAATGGCGATTTTCTCATATTTTCTTTTATTTATTTATTTAGTTGTCTTTATTGAGAGAACATCTTGTTGAAAATGTTTAGTTCCTCATAACTATCAAGATTAAGTGGGGTGTTCTTATAAATGTGAGGTATTCCATTTAATTTGTTTCTCTTACTTTTGAGTGTCCTCTCCAATGGATATCATATAAATTCAATCATTTATCAATCTTGTAATGTCCATTTCCCAATATTCCCTAGAAATCGAATTTGCAACAAATTAGGGTTAGGGTTACATGTTACCGAAAAGAATATCTCTTTAAATAGCGTGATTCCTAGGTTTGAATTCTGAAATTGTAACATAAGAAATATACATATACATATATGTATATATATCTATATCTACATATATATATATATATATATATATATATATATATATATATATATATATATATATATATGCACACACACACACACACACACACACACACACACACATATATATATATATGTGTGTGTGTGTTTATGTGTATGTCTAGATATATACATATACATATACATATATATGTTTATGTTTAGATATATACATATACATAAACATACATACATATATATATTCAATCATTAGCGTTAGGAAAACCATATCATATTCATAGGTTATCAATAATATTACACAAGCATATTGGGGTTTGGAGGAAGAGACATGATGGGTCCTCTTGAAGCCTTTTTATACCAAGCCCAAGAGTGGATGTCTACTGCAACCTTCTTGCTTCCTTGGCAGCTTGTACATGCTTTCCCCATTCATGTCTCATTTTTTGGAAGATAGTTGCCATCTTGTGGAATTGTAGGGAGGTTATAACAAGGTTCCTTGACTTTGTAAGTTCCCTCTTTGTCCTAGGCCACTATGGTCCCTCTAGGATGACCTACTCATGAGCCTGTTAGTCACCCTTTTCTTACACATTAAGCCCTCTCCCAAAAGGTAGATTTCAAATAATATGCATATATTTTTACTACCATAGAGGCATACACTTAAGCATAAATCTTATTGAGCAACATCAAAATATAAAATATGAACACACACACACACACACACACACACACACACACACACATTGTTAGGATAACCAGTCGACAACTGAGAGTGGGGTGGATTAGTTGTCAACAGATTATGAAACTTTAAGCACTTAAAACCTTTTACTCAAATAGCAGATATAGCAATTAAGCACAAACATAAATCATAGAACATTTAACATTCATCCACTACACATAACACCAAGATTTGTATGTGGAAAACCCGGTAAAGGGAAAAAACCACGATGGGAAGCCTACCCATAGTCAAATAGTACTTCTGCAATAACTATGTGATTACAATAAGGAGCTTGCACATGCAGGAAGGCACACTTCCTAGAGCACACTTCTCATCGCAAAGGAGCCTCATTGACTACAAAATATCTTCGGACTACAATCTGGAAAGATGATTGAACTGAAAGAATAGCATCTCCTATGCCTTAGTATAATTTTGGTTAAACTCAATACCGGAGGTCTAAAACCTCTTACACAAACCCAATTCAATCACCTATGATCAACCAAAACTTCTACATATGATTACAACTTTATTCGCACATAGATAATCCCATAACCATAACCCATACCATGCATGATCTACAAAGAGATCTTACATCATATTTATACAAACCTAAGACCTAAACAATTAGGTCGGCCACCTAAAAGATAATACAATAAATCCATTACATAAACCCGTAAACCAATGATAATCTAAGTTGACCTGAGGTTGAAACAACATAAACCAATCAATAAATCCAACCGGTAATGCATCAGGAGCATCCTTCAACACATTACACAAATTAGTCCATAACCTAAGAAAAATAACACCAAACCTGAAATAGGTCGCATAAGCCAAATGCAACATCATCAATCAACTGGAACATGAGTAAGATAATCATCAACATCTTCGTAGCCTTCTAGAAGCCATGCCAACACCACTTATCAAATCTATCAAAATATTTTTAACAACATCTTTGTCGGTAAAACCCTTACCGATAACCAAAAAGATCACTAGAACAAATGATAGCTTATGGATCACCAAATCCTTAACCAATTGAATGTGATACACTCCTGAACCACATGAATTACCAAACCAAACTAATACCACAAACCAAAGCATACCGGAGATGAATCTCCTAATCATCATCACAGTCCAACCACTCTACTGGAACCCAGTAGAAAACCAAAATAGCTAGCGTTGACATCAATGACAAACATCAATGCAACACAATCAATTCCTCAAATAGCCAACAATGCATATACACAAACACATACATATACATATACGTACACATACACATGTGTGTGTGTGTATTTGTGTGTGTATGTATATATGTATATGTATATGTATATGTATATGTATATGTATATGTATATGTATATGTATATGTATATGTGTGTGTGTGTGTACATAGACATATATATACATATATTTGTGTGTGTGTAATGGATAGACAAATATTTGTGAGTATTATTTATTTCAATAATATTGGCTTGTAAATATTATACTGAAATCTCTCAAATGTTGTTTCTTGGTCAACTATTTACAACCTTGACTGGTCTGATTTTTGATGCTATTGTTTCAGTCTGTATGTGCTAGAGGATTCAATCTTCTTTTATGATTGATTTTTTGTTGATGTGTTGATTTGATAGCATGATTTGCTAATTGATTGTTTGCATGATTTCCTTCGATTGTATGTTTGAGGTATTGGTGAGTGATAATGTAATGAAGGCTGGATTTATATATTGGTGAATGATGATTGAATGAATGCTGGTGTGATAACATAATTTGTTGATTGATTGTGTGCTTGATTTGAATGATTGGAATGATGATTGATAGGTGATCTTTGAATGTTTGGAATGGTCTCCTTTATACTTTATTGGTGAAAGGGTCGCCACCTTTCATAAGGCTTGAGTCACCACCCTTCATTAGAATTGAGTCACCACTCGGTTTTGACATTTTCACACATCACCCCATTGCAAATATCCAAAAAACAAAACACTAACCCCCAACTTTTTTTCTTTCTACATTAGTTGTCTTAGTTTAGTTATTTGGCCTGGTAATAATTTTAGTCTCTTTAGCTATTAACCTTTTACATAAGGAGATGCAGTGCCTTAGGTTGTCAAGAAGTGATCAAGTCATATGTCTCTCTTTAAGTTGGAATGAGGTCAGTTTAACTTTCAATTCCTTGGTGATGGAACAATTTATGATGATCATTTCATTTGATCATCACCATTCAACTTTCAAAATCAAAGATAGGAATGTTGAGTCTAAGTGTGGAGAACTATCAAATGAAGTGAAATGCTTGGTGAGGGGTAGTCATGGCATACGAAATAATGAAGAAGCCTTGTAAAGATGAGGTTATTTCTATAAGATAGAGGAAGAACTCTTGAAATGGATGAAGTGATAGAAGCAGTGAAAAGAGACAAATCAAGTTACTTCTAGTGACTTCTTAAATCCACACCTTGCTTCATCCCCACTTCTAGTTGGTGCCTACATCCTTGACCATCTTCTTGGAGCCACTTCCAGTGACCCTCCAAAAGTTTGATCACCTTGGGATGACTTCCAATTGGCTATCAAATGCCTATCTAGGATGAGCATGTCCTTTTTGTTGGTGAGATCAACACTTGTTGAGGTAAGTTTTGATGTTTTGAAGGATGTTTCTTGAGGTTGGTGAGTTTGCTGAGTATGAGTGGAAATGACTTGAAATGCTAAATGAGAAAGTTACATTCGTTCTTTGAAGTCACTTCCAATGACTCTCCAAATCCATGACCCACCTTTGAAGACTTTCACTTGCCCTTAAAAAGTTTGACCTACTTGCTAACATTTCCACTTGAGGGTAATAAGTCTGACCAATTTCTATCACTTCCACTTATTGGACAAATTCATGACCCACCTTAGATTATTTCTAGTTGCTAGTAAAATCCATGATCTATTGATGGAGACTTCTAGTGACCTTACAAAACCATGATGAACCTTTTCCACTTCCAGTTAGCACTCAAAACCCTATTGAAGGACATAAAGATATAGTGTTGGTGCTGCTAAGAGATGAGGGTTTCAATGTTTAAGAAAAGTAAGTTATCATGACAATGAAGGAATGCAAAGGATTGGGAAGGAAGATGTTACTATCCATGGACCATAAAATCCACAACAACTTATAGTCACTGCTAGTGACACCTCAAAACCCTAACTTGCTTGTTGTCACTTCCACTTGGGGGTGAAAAACTTGACCTACTTGATGTCACTATCAATATCACCCAAAAAAATACAAGTTATGATCACTTTTAGTGACCCCTCAAATCCCCAATATGCTCCAAGCACTACCAGTGGTACCACAAAATCTCAACCTGTTATAGGGCACTTCCAGTGCCCCATCAAAAGTCTGGCCTATTATAGGTATTTCCAGTTGGTATAAAAAAGCTAGGCCTTGGTGGATAATGAGCAATCGGGCTTTAAAATGTAAAAAAATCAAACTTTGAAATGTAAAAATTAGATCTAAAACCCTAGGAGCATACCTAATTCCCATCCTAATTTGCAGCCCTAAAGGCAAAGCATATTTAATATTTGATGTTGATTTGAATTGTGTTCATTGTTGGGAACTTCATTCTTATTTATATACATTTAGGCTTTGATTTTGAAGGGCCAACCTAAATTCGATATTGAAAATTTCAAAGAAAAATAGATATATTCACAAGTTGGCCAACCTAGTAGAATAATAAAATAACCTTTAGAAAAATGTGTGCAAGTGCTAAAGGGGGGAAATGAAGCTGGACAACTTGATTATAATTGGAAATTTTTTGAATTTTAAAAGGGAAAAAGAAAATGATTTTAAGATGGCTAACTTAGGGTAATTGATTTCCATTTGAAAGAAACATAGAATTTTGATCTAGGTCAATCTTAGAAGTGTTTTGTGAAATATTTAGGGTGTTATATATATAAGAAGTCAAGAACATCTCATGTCATCATTAATTAAAGAAAATTCAAGGTAGATTAAAGAATACATGAGATGTGAATTGTAGTAGATGAGGAGCAACAAATCTATGAACAAGGGGTACACATCCATGTTATACCTAGAAGGATAATGCCAGTAGAAAGTGCAAATTTTGTGCAAAGACAATTAATCTCAAGAGTAGATACATGTGAAATTTATGACAGATTTAAGAAAATTTGAGAGAAGTGAAGTTCATAGCCAGACAAGTGCATTCACCTTAGAAATTCACAACATATTAAGAGCAAATTGAGGGCATATTTGTTTTCTTTTCATTAGGCCTAGGGTACACTATATACTAGTCAAGGGGAGATGATTTATATTAGGTTAAGGATAAATTTGTTTGGTCCCGGAGACAACTGAGAGGGGGGGGTGAATCAATTGTACAGTAAATTCAAACCAAAATTAACTTAACCAAAACTTAATGCTTAATGCCGATAAACCAAACTTTATGTCGGTAGATAGTTTTATTAGTTAATTATAGTACCGCTAAATATTAATGCATGAAACAGAAAGACAATAACACACACAACACATAACACAGATATTTGTACGTGGAAACCCTGTAAGGGGAAAAACCACGGTGGGAAGCCTTACCCACAATCAAATGATACTACTACAAATAGTATGTGTGTACAATATGGAGTCTGCATATGCATAAAGGCCAGCTGCCTAGAGCTCACTTCTCTACCACAAAATGAGAGTCACACTAACTACAATTGTATGATTAAATCCAATGATAGTGTACTGTTCAAAATAGCATCTTCATATGTTGGATTTAGTACAGGTTAAACTCTGATATGTCTACTTCAAATACCTTCCTTCAATCTTCAAATGATGTATGCATGTATAGCTCTGCTTATTTTCGCAAATACCTTATTATAATCCTTTTTTCCAATCGCATATCGATCTCACAAATGAAATCTTACATTTATACCGAAAGCTAAGACCAAATGTGTAGGTCGGTCAACTTACAAAGAATAATACAATAAAATCAATTACAAATAAATCGATATCCGATGCATCATGTCGGCTCAATGTAATTACAATAATAATAAAATCATTTCCATAACGTGTCGTGTTGATCTGGAATATATATGCTTGTCGGTGCATAACATGGACCTATTTGTCGATAACAGCAAATATGAAAACCTGAATAGACCAATAACCAACTTGCCAAAACCAAATGATCAAATCATGTCTTCGACATAACCAAGTAGTCTCCAAGTCATTTCAGGTGTCGGTGAACAACATATCCTACCGGTGAACCAAATGTCAGTGACTGTGCATAAATCACTGAACATGTCAGTGGACAAAACCAAGAATCTCCAAGTGCTGATAAGTGTTGACAAGTGATAACAAGTGTTGACATCAATGACAAAACCAATGCAACACATCCAAAATACCAACAACCTCCCCCTTTGGCATTGATGGCAACACAAGATGGAAAAACCATCAAAGTGCCAAAACAGAAATGCCAAAAACCAAATACCAATAATTTCCAAAGAGATCATTCAACCAGAAATCAAAATTCATAAAGTCTCTCCCAAATAATATCTCTCCCCAAAAATTTTTTCCATAATATCTCTCCCCCTTTGACATCAAATTCCCAAAGCAAATACAAACAGTTCAAAGAACTTTTTACAAAATACCAACTCATTACAAACTACCAACTACTCCCCCCGAGAAGTAGCTCTCCTCATCAAAGCTGGAAAAAGATTTCTCTGTAATTATGTCGGTCGATGACAAACATCAACTGTCTAAGTCTCTACCGATGGGGGTATAACCCCAAGCTTCTCTCTGAGATATTCAAAAGTCTCCTTAGGCAAAGGCTTGGTAAAAATATCTGCAATATTCTCTTTAGTATTCACATAAAACCAATTTCACGTCCTTTGCTTCAACATTCTCTTTTAGAAAATTTAGTTTGATAGAAACATGTTTAGTTTTAGAGTGAAGTAACGGATTCTTAGATATATCAATTGTTGTTGTATTATCACAGTAAATGATTATAGGTTCCTTGCATTTTACCTTTATGTCTTTCAACATTTGTTTGATCCATAATACCTGTGTACAATTGGTTGTTGCTGCAACATATTCTGATTCTAATATTGATAAACTTGTACAACTCTGTTTCTTGCTCAGCCATGAAATTAGTCTGCTACCAAGAAAAAATACTCCGTCGGTGGTGTTTTTTCTATCATCTACATCTCCTGCCCAATTAGCATCTGTTTATGCACATAAATCAAAATTTTCATCTCTAGGATACCATAATCCAAGATTTGTAGTGCCTTGTAAGTACCAGAAAATCTTTTTTACTGTTGATTCATGATTTTCTTTAGGATTACTCTGAAATCTTGAAACAATATAATTGTATTCATAATATCAGGGCTTATTTGTGTCAAATACAGTAAACCTCCTATCATGGATTTGTATCTTGTCGGATTAATAGGTGTTGATTCATCCTTCAAAAATAGTTTATTAGTTGTAGTCATAGGTGTGCCTACCAGTTTACAGTTTCCCATGCCAAATTTCTTGAGTAGTTCTTTCAAGTACTTAGACTGACATAGGAATATACATTTATTTTGTGAAATCTGCAATCCTAAAAAGAATTTTATCTCTCCAATCATAGACATTTCAAATTCTTGTTGCATTTTATTAGAAAATTATTTACACAATCCATCTTCTCCTCCAAAGTTTATATCATCAACAAAAACTTCAATAACCAAGATGTCATCATTAGTCACTTTATAGTATAAATTGTTGTCTGTATTACCTTTAGTGTAACCAAGCTTCAAAAGATATTTGTCCAGTCTAGCATACCAAGCTATAGGAGCTTGCTTCAATCCATATAAAGCTTTCCTTAACCTCCAAACCATATGTTTGTCATCTGTCAAAGAAAATCCATCAGGTTGTTCAATGTAAACTTCTTATTCAAGATCTTCATTCAGAAATGCACATTTAACATCCATTTGATATACTTTATAGTTCTTGTGAGATGTAAAAGCCAATAAAAGTCTGACTGCCTCAATCCTAGCTACCGGTGCAAAGGTTTCATTGTAATCAATTCCTTCTTTCTGAGAATATCCTTTACACACTAATCTTGCTTTATTTCTAATTACCTTACCATCTTCATTAAGTTTATTTCTAAAAAACTCATTTAGTTCCAATTACATTTTTGTCTTTAGGTCGGGGAACTAATGACCAAGTGTTATTCCTTTCAATTTGTTCCAATTCATCTTCCATAGCTTTAATCCAATATTTATCTTCACATGCCTCATTAACTGATGTAGGTTCAATTTGAGAAATAAGACATACCTCTTCATTTGTCAATCTTCCTCTAGTCATAACTCCTTGATATTTATTTCCAATTATCTGATCTTCAGAGTGATTTAGTCTTACATACCTAGGTATTCTTACTTGTTGTTGTTCTTTAGTGACTGTTGAATTTTCAGATGATGTTGGTGTATTTGGATCAACATTTTGTACCAGTGTACTCATAATAGGTTTGTTTGTGATTATCTCTATTGCCGGTTTAGAGTCTATGTACCCTGAATTTCCTCTAAATTGTTCATCAATTTTCACATTTGCACTCTCAACAATTTTCTACAATCTCTTGGTAAAACATCTATATGCTTTGCTCTTAGATGAATAACCAAGAAATATTCATTCATCACTTCTATGATCAAATTTTTCAATATACTCATCTCTTCTAATGTAGCATTTACTTCCAAATATTTTGAAATATTTAAGAGTAGGAGTATTACCAAACCATAATTCATGAGGGGTCTTACCGATTTCACTTCTGATGTGTACTTTGTTGAATGTATAAATTGTTATATTGACCACTTCTCTCCAATATATATGAGGTAGATTTGCTTCTGATATCATACTTCTCGCTACATCCAAGAGAGTTTTGTTCTTCCTTTCCACAACTCCATTCTACTGGGGTGTCTGGGGTGTTGATAACTGTCTTTTGATCTCATTCACTTCACAAAATATATTAAATTCTTTAGATGTGAATTCACCTCCTTGATCTGATCTCAAACATTTGATTTTCTTACCGGTTTCATTCTCTACCATTACCTTGAATAGTTTGAATTTCCCAAATGCTTCAGATTTATCCTTGAGAAAAGTAACCCAACACATTCTAGAATAGTCATCAATGATTAGCATAAAATACATATCTCCTTGAATACTTCTAGTTCTTGCTGGACCACATAAATCAATATCAATTAAATCAAGAAAATTGTTAGATTTTTTTATAATACTCTTGAAAGTTGCTCTAACTTGTTTTCCCAATTGACATTCCTTACATATCGGATTGTGAGGTTTAACAATCTTAGGTAAATCTCTAACTACCTTAGTTGTACTAATTTTCATAATGCAATCAAATTTTACATGACAAAGTCTCTTATGTCATAACCAACTTTCATCAATATGTGCAATCAAACATGTTTTCTCATTGTTGTTCAAATGAAAGATATTACCTCTAGTCTGATTACCGGTTGCAATTTCCAAACCAGTTCTATTTAAGATTTTGCATTTGTCATTCTTGAATTGTGACTGAAATCCTTTCTCAACTAATTGACCAACACTCAAAATATTATGTTTCAAACCTTAAACATAGTAAACATTATTAGTATTGTGCTTACCATCAAAAGATAGTGTCGTTTCCTTTGATTAAACAAGCTTTATCATCTCAAAATATTACTAGACCTCCATTGTAATCCTAAAAAGTTAAGAATTTACTCTTATCACTAGTCATGTGATGTGAACATCCTAAATCAATAATCCATTCATCCTTATCTTCAATTTTAGCTATCAAGGCCCGCTCTACCGGTTGAACAGTAGGTGTCGGTTGATCTTCTGTTATAGCAACAAAAGCCCACCCATTGTCTATCGGATCCTCATCAGAATCATCAGTGACTCCTTCATCAGCATAATAACAAGATTTGTCTCTATTCTTCTTAAACTTGTATCTCTAATAATCAGGGTTAGACTTATATATTCTTTTAGCTTCTTCTCTTAATCTTGCATGTCTATCAGGACACCTAGAAGCTATATGACCAATCTTATTACAATTAAAACATTTAAAGGGTGTTTTACCTTCATGCTTACTTCCAATTGGACCTTTAGGCATTTTCCTTGCAAATAGTGTTTCAAGCTCTTCCAGTTCTTCATTCTCCTTCCTAATTTCTTTAAGTTCTCTTGCACATAAGGCTTTCCAATCAGATTTTCCAGATGATGATGATGCTGCAGATGATGATGAGAGACACTTTGGTTGGAAAATTTCCAGCTTTTGAACTTGAGGAATTTGGTCATGTTGCTACTATTAAAACTAATGCATTAGGCATTGTTCTCAATTCATTTATAGCAGTAACTTTCATTTTATATGTCAGTGGCAATGCTCTTAAAACTTTAGAAACAATCTCATCTTCACTTAAGGTTCCTCCACAACATTGTATACCCAAAACAATTTCATTTACTCTTTTCATAAAAATAGAAATCCTTTCATCTTCTTCCATTTTCAGATTTTCATACTTGACCCGGAAGCATTCAAGTTTTGCAATATTGATGGTGGTATCACCTTCATTCAATGTTTCCAATTTATCCCAAATAGCTTTAGCAGTAGATCTATCTGATAATCCCATAATTTGCTGATCTGACAATGCACTCAAAAGTGCTTATTTTGCTTTGCAATCATTTTCCTCATCTGTAACCAAGGTAGATGGATTACGTTGACCTTGAGTAGGAGCAGTATAACCATTCTTTGTAACATCCCAAATGTCCTTTCCAATGCAATTCAAATGTTTCTCCATCCTGATCTTCCATATGCCATAGTTGGTTCCATCAAGTTTCGGACTGTCCTTCCTAAAATAGTTAGTAGACATTGGATCTCCTTAAGTTGTTAAACTTCTGCAAAAAGAGGACTAAACTCTGATACCAATTGTTAGGTCCCGGAGACAACTGAGAGGGGGGGTGAAATAGTTGTCCAATAAATTCAAACCAAAATTAACTTAACAAAAACTTAATGCTTAATTCCGATAAACCAAACTTTATGTCGGTAGACAGTTTTATCAGTTAATTATAGTACCGGTAAAGATTAATGCATGAAACAGAAAGACAATAACACACACAACACAACACAACACAGATATTTGTATGTGGAAACCCTGTAAGGGGAACAACCATGGTGGGAAGCCTTACCCACAATCAAATGATACTACTGCAGATAGTATGTGTGTACAATATGGAGTCTGCACATGCAGAAAGGTCAGCAGCCTAGAGCTCACTGCTCTATCACAAAATGAGAGTCACACTAACTACAATTGAATGATTAAATCCAATGATAATGTACTGCTCAAAATAGCATCTTCATATGTTGGATTCAATACCGATTAAGCTCTGATATGTCTTCTTCAAATACCTTCCTTCAATCTTCAAATGATGTTTGCGTGTATAGCTCTGCTTATTTTTGCATATACCTGTTAGGTCCCGGGGGCAACTAAGAGGGGGCGAGTGAATCAGTTGACCAATATTATCTAAACCAAAACAACTTAACCAAATTATTACTTAATACAGGTGAACTAGTCTTGTTATACCAGTGGACAGTTTTAACAGATAAATGTAATACCGACAAAGATTAATGCATGAAAAAAAAGGACAAAGTCATCCACAACATATAACACTAATATTTGTACGTGGAAACCCTATAAAGGGAAAAACCACGATGGGAAACCTTACCCACAATCAGATGATACTACTGCAGATAGTAAGTGTACAAAAATGGGATCTCCACATGCAGAAAGGCCAAGCGCCTAAAGCTCACTGCTCAATTACAAATGGGAGTCACACTGACTACAATTGGATGGTTAAATCCAATAAGAATGTATTGCACAAAATAGCATCTTTATATGTTGGATTCAATACCAGTGTAGTTCTGATATGCTTTCACAAAAACCTAGCTTCACCTTCAAATGATATCTTCGTGTATAGCTCTGCTTAATCTCGCATATACCTACACACAAATCTTTTTCGCATTCCACACTTGATCTTACAAATAAGATCTTACATTTATATCATAACCTAAGACCAATTTAGTAGGTCAGCTCTACAAGATATTACAATAAAATCATTTTACAAACAATACATTATTCGATGCAATAACCGATTCAATATGTCGGCTTAATGCATTTACAACAATAATTAATCATCTCCATAGTGTGTCGTGTTGATCTAGAAAAGATAAGCCTGTCGGTGCATAACTTGAACTCATTTGCCGGTAACAGCAAATATGCAAATACAAATATGTCAATAAGCAATTCTCCAAGATAAGATGTCCAAACAATGTCTTCAACTTTCCCAAGTGTTTTCCCTGTCATTCCAAGTGCCGGTGATCATTATTTCCTGTCGATGTACCATATACCGGTGACTGTGCAAAAGTCACTTGCTTGTCGATGAATGTTGCTGGATCTCCAAAGTGCTAGAGTTTTAGTAGGTGTTGACATCAATGACAAAACAATACCAAAATACCAACAATACCTTATTATAATTCTTTTTCCAATCACATATTGATCTCACAAATGAGATCTTACATTTATACCGAAAGCTAAGACCAAATGTGTAGGTTGAATTACAAAGAATAATAAAATAAAATCAATTACAAATAAATTGATATCTGATGCATCATGTCGGCTCAATGTATTTACAATAATAATAAAATCATTTCCATAACATGTTGTGCTGATCTGGAAGAGATATGCTTGCCGGTACATAACATGGACCTATTTGCCAATAACAGCAAATATGCAAACCCGAATAGACCAATAACCAATTCGCCAAAACCAAATGATCAAATCATGTCTTTGACATAACCAAGTAGTCTCCAAGTCATTCCAAGTGTCGGTGAACAACATATCATGTCAGTGAACCAGATGTCGGTGACTATGCATAAATCACTGAACATGTTGGTGGACAAAACCAAGAATCTCCAAGTGCTGATAAGTGTTGACAAGTGATAACAAGTGTTGGCATCAATGACAAAACCAATGCAACACATCCAAAATACCAACAAAATTTGAAATCAAAACTATAAGCAATTAAAAATTTAAGGCAAATAACATAAGAGTAGGCTTGAAGGAATATGACCAACAAAATTGGGAAGAATTCTAATCAATTACCCTTTAGATTGAAATAAATTTTGCTAGCTTATAGGGAAAATTCCATAGTAGACCTGATTGAGGGAAATTTCCATCATTTTATTAGTCAATATCATCATTTCCAAGATCATAATTCATTTTCATATCTGAAAAGAAGGGCTTTACTTTTGAATAGCCCCCCCTCCTTTGGTTTGCCTTGTCGAGGTCTTGAAATAAACTTTGTTTGTTTGGCAAAGAGAGAGAGAGAGAGAGAGAGAGAGAGAGAGAGAGCTTGATTATGAAGCATGGAAAGAGTCAAATAAGGTGTGCATGTCGACCTGAATTTGGAAGTTTAAGTATCACCATAGGCAAAGGGCCTCCAATGCCCAAACTAAGAGTCAAATGCCATGGCCTTCCCCCAAAGCATCTAGGGAAAGATGTCCCAATAAGTTAAGCCCAAGCACTAAGATAATGCCCAAACCATTGTCTTAGAACTTTTGAAAAATCCAATGTCTAAAGCATGGCTCTAAAATTGACATTTTTGCGGCAAGAGATGAAAACACTTTATTGCCAAGGTTTTGGAAAATGCCAATAAAAAACACCTACTTTTGTTTTAAGGCGTTTAAAGTCAAAATATAAAAAATCAAGGAAAATAAATTAAAGTTTGACATTTTCTAAATCTCTTAGGTTGTGTTGTTTTTCAAACCCCCACGCACCTACCAAAATCGATAAAAAAAAAATCAAGGTTTGTGATTAAAGCAATGAGAGGTCAAATTATCTACCATAAGACAAAATCGACATTTCTACCAAGGCAAAAATAAAATCATTTTCTTCCAACACTCTTGTTATCACCTAAGAAAACACCAAAAAAGGTCAGACATTATTACAATGAGGGCATCTTACATTCACATAATGGATGCACAAACATATGTTAATAAAAACTAGAAGCATTAAATTTGACGTGTTTGTGACACTTAAATCCATGAAAAGTAAAAAAATATTTAATTTATTTTCTCCTCAACTACTATTCACTGGTCTTCGGACATGTAGTGTCGCGGTTAAAACACTTCGTTGGTGAAGCGGCCACCAAGGTTCAAATCCCTGCTGGGCCACTGTGCTCGCAAGGCCTTGTGCCTTCGCTGGGTCGTTGTGCTCGCGGATTTGAACAAGTGAAGTGTGGGGATGAGGTCCCCCGTTTGTGGCCTCATTGGTTCATAGCTCCAGGTCAAAAGTGTTCACGTGGAGCCGGAGGGCGTGTCATGCCAGCGTCACCGGTCACGCTAAAAAGTTTACCAGACATAGTTTTAAAAAAAAAAACTACTATTCACTGAGTTTAACTATTAATCAATTTTGTCTATCTCCATCATATTAAGACTTAACTTCATAGGGGGTATGACCCCACAATGTAGGAGTTAGCTATGAGCCTCCTACATGGGAGATTTTGGGTTCAAGTCTACTCAAGGCGCATGTGTCCCACACACAGGTAATGGAGAGATAAGGTGATGCATGGGCGCATCAAAAATGTGGTCTCACTAGTTCATAGCTCCAGTCAAAAGCGAATATTGTTTCAGCTATGATTGATAGAAAAAAAAAGAGTAACTTTGTAATTATGTCAATCTGAAATAATAATAATAATAATATAAAGATAAGATAATATAATCATAATTAATATTTTTTGTTTTGGTAAAGAGTTTAATAAAAATATAAAAATATAGTAATATCATAATAATAATTTAATATTGATTACAATATCATAATATAATAATAATTTAATAGTAATTACAATATAATAATAAAATTATTTTGTAAGTGGAATAATGAACAAATATGATATCTTTTCATGTACTTTATCCATATTTCTTTAAAGATAAGTACTATACTAGTTTTAAAAATGTCAAAACACTTAAAATATAAGAATGCCAAATAAAAATCGGTCGGTCTTACCAAGAAGGGTAGCGTAAAGTATACTGGTTTCGATTCTTTCTAAGCCAAGAAAAACACCGAAGTATGAAGTCATTTCAAAATAACTACTTCTATGAATTCAATGTTTGGCATTGTTAGGCAAAGTAGTCATGTTTTGTTTGGTTCACTCCCTTACCAATAAAAATCCCGAGTTTCAAATCACTTAAAACATTTGCAAAATAACCAAGTTCAGAAAAATAACAAATGTATGTTTTCTCCCTTGCTAAGCCTGAAGTAAACATCAAAGTGGCCACCGAAGTGGTGAAGGCATTTTGAAAACATGCGAAATTTCTAAGAACCCTTCGCTTAAACCGATAAAAATCCTGACTTTATTTTAATTCACCAAGCACTTAGAATTTGGCAAAGAAAGTTCGACATTTTTTTTGCAAGGTCATATGTTTTAAGTTGTTTTGTCTTTGCTTGAACCAATAAAAGGCCAAGATTATTTGAAGTGTTTTTTGTTTATCGTGGACTTCAAAGGTAGCTTCCCCCAATTCAAACGTAGTGGACTTAGAAAAATCGCACCTTAGACCTTTCAAAATGCAAGATAGAAAAAGGGAATCCATATAGGAATCGCTATAGCACAAACAAAAACCTCTTCAGCAAGAGGAGAAAAAAGAAGAAAACAAATCCCAACTACGCAGACATGAGCAAAAAAATCCAAAAAATGCGTTGCAAAAGAAGGCTAGGTCGTTGCAAGTTCATTCATCAAATTATTGCCTAGATAAAGGAGGATCAAGATTTTAAAAGGAAAACTAAATCAACAGACAAGGCACATCAATCCTTCCAAGTATGCTTCTGTGATTGACTTAGCAAATCAAATTTTAAAGTTTTCGTGTTGAATTGGCAATAAAACGTGGCCATAAAACCCTAGGTTTAAAATCAACACATGTGGTTCGCATATTTTAGAAACTTTATTCAAAATTCATGTAGGATAAATCCTATATTATACAAACAAATCATCCAGGCTGAAAGCAAAACTAGAAAAATACCTTGTCGGCTCAAAACTCAGGATTTACAACACAAAAATGAAATGAGGCTTATTTCCAACCAACTTGCCAACCTCAAAAATTTCTCTGTATTTTGTCAAATTTTAGTATTTAATGATATAATGCACATCAAACTCTACTTCAAAAATTTACATAAGTTATGGAATGTACATTGAAAACTAAAAAATTATTCATTGTCAATTTAATGCTCAAATTTGCCTTTATGTTGTTACTCAATTTAAAATATGGATCGTTTTCATCATTATGTTGATGTTTATATGCTAACACCATCTTGGGGAAATATAACCCTTATTTTATTCATCAAAAAATCTATCATAATCCACATCTTGGTGTGCAGAGTAGATGCCTCCTAACTTGGTTGACTCTTCCAAGGCACCTAAAGCACTAGTAACATCTCAAACATTTAAAGTCAAGAATCCCCATAAGTTAGACAAAATGAAGTACAAGTACCAAGGAGTGTTGCAGGACACAAAGGTTCAGAGTAGTTGGGAAAAAGTTAGGGATACAGAGTTTGGGCACATTAACATCTAGAAATTCAAGGATAGGATGTATGGCCCAAATCCAACTGGGAGAGCACAAATGATGGTGTAGAGTGGGATAGCACAGGCTATTGGTTTTCTGTAGGCTATCCAAAACTATGAATTGATTGTGGAGTGTGCCAAGCACTATAAACCAGCAAAAAGGTGGTGTTCGTTAACAAAATGGTGATTATCGGTTTTACTCCTAAGGCCCTCACAAAGGTCTTTAGCATTCCTATCCATGAGGATGCGATAGTTGTGTAGATGGATGAAGCCCAAAAAAAATATGGCAAAAACCTAACTAAATGCAAAAATAAAATGAATGACAATTGGTTTAGGGAGAAGAGGCCCCACAACTCCAAGATCCTTAAAAGACCTTTAGGAGTGAGTTGAACAAAGAGTATGGGGATATGGCCACCCTCCTCAATCACATCATGGGATTACCCCACTCGAACTTATTCAAGGAATGGATGTTCTATTATGTAGAGGAGGTTTTTGGGGGCAAGATTAAGTTAGACTAAGCTTAGATAATTAGTGACAACAATCATGAGTAGATGACCTACTACTACCAACAAAGAGGATGTTCACCATGTCATCTTATGTGGTGTATATGCTAGCTTGACATTCTAGACTCATGGGACTAGTCCGCCTTGGTGAGATCAAAAATAGGGAGAGGCAGATGAAGGTGCATGAATACTACCCCCAGCTTCACTATCACAAAATAGTCCAAAGGGAAAGGAACAATGTAGAAAATGTAGTGGCCCAATATGAGAGAGTGAATGATGCTTTTACCATGCGAATGATCAAAATAATGCAAGAAGGACTGCAATAAAGGTTGTCCAAACAAGCAATTGGGCTAGTGAAACAATACAAGGCATTGTTCATACAATTTCCTAGATTCTCTTACTTGGGAATTTTGGGATTTGCAAGATCGCCATACAAAGTAATTAAATACTCCACAGATAAAATGGTACTCCTGGAGGTGAATGGACAAACAAATGTAACAAGGAAGATCCTCAGAGAAAAGAAGGTCACTGGGGTATCATTTCCAATGGCAATTGGGGACAACAATGTATATCTAAAAAAATGTTGCCCAAGTAGAATAGTCAACAGAGGAGTTGGCATCATATGGTTTACAAGAGCACCCCCATAGGAAAAACTTTGATCCTGAAGGGTTGGGACGAAAGGCCTATGGCGGGAACTATAGACATAAGGTGAACATAGAAGACTACTGGATCAATTGTAGTGATGACTTCGAGGTTCGAAGAAGGGAGTGTTATAGACTACTCATGTACTAAATTAGAATTTATGAACATGCCTGGAATCTAGACCAAATGGTTGATGAATGGAATTGCTTGCAACACCACGCCTATGACTCTATCAAGGATCATCCATTATCTTTGATCAGTTGGTCTCAAGATCTTATAACTAGTTTGGAGGTGATAATGAGGGAACCTATGAAATTTACTGATGCTTGGATACAACAATGTACCAAAGAGCTTACATGTGAGGGTGTGAAATTCACCTATATTTTGATGGGAGGCCTCAACTCTCAATCCTCAAAAAGTGAAGAAGTGTTACCTATTGCAGCACAAGAAGATGAAGAAATCAAGGACAATGAAGAAGAGCCACAAAAGAAAAGAATGAAGAAAAGGGATAGTAAAGAGCCGAAGGTACCCAAGAAGTCTAGAAGAGCAAAAATTTTGCCACTTGAGGCTCCCACTTGCAAGAAATTGAAGATAAGGTGACCATCTACTGCAACCACCTCCCAAGAAGACTCTATTGTTGCAAGAGATGCAACTATCATGGGATGCCAACCCACTCTTCCAATGCTATAAATAGAATCGGTCTTTGTCGAGACAACTGACTTAGAAGAGTAAAATCTCCAGTAGCAAGAAATACAAATTATTGATCTAAAGAATCTTGTAAATCAAATTGAGGAAAGAGAAATCTTGATTGTAGGATTTGATGAGAAAGAGGACACAGATAGAGGTGGAGAACAATAAGACACTGAGATACATCAACAGATACTAAGTGAAATCAAGGAAAGCTCGACTAGAGGAAAGGAGCAAGATGTTGATGAGAACCAACCTCTATCTGTGGGTGGGCAAGAGAAGGTGAATATTGGGTCAGTTGTGGCTTCTAGATAATAGGGGGAGGAAATTATGGCCACTTCCATCCAATCCGCACCACCTATATGGTTGCAGACGCGAATATAAAAGAAAACAACAATGAGGCCACCCTTAAGTCTTGAGGACTTATTTGCTCGAATAAGACAACCTCAAGTCAAGGAGAAGAAGAATCCAAGGTCCTACTCAAAGATAACCAGGGATGCTCATCAAAACTAGGTTCTTCATGTTTATGTTCCACCATCAGAAAAATTAGTCTAGGATGTAACCCTTGTTGATTACCACACTTTATCAGTAGAGATGGGAAGAGAAACCTTAAAACAGGAAGTTGAGAAATTTTGAGACTCCTTCGAGGCAATACTGAGAAGATTGAAGAAAGAGATGGATGAAAAGGAGATGTATAAAGCTCAAGTTGAATAGGCCGAGAGGTACATCGACCACTTGCTCAAGCCATTGTATCAAACAAAAGTCTTATGTCCCTCTTGTGATATTGGCATAGAAGGAAACATATGAGTTTGAAAATATAAGGATCACTACTAGAGTAACATAGGAATAGTTCGAGGATATAATTGAAAAAGGAAACCAGATGCTCAAGGAAATAATTTCCTTGTAGCGTGAGACGGAATGGCATCTACAATCAATGGAGACCCTCAGAAATAGCCTGAAATACTTGAAAAAGTTGGTTAATAATTCAATTTCCCTCATGAATTCCTTTTTGTGGACCTTCCTTGAGATTCCCATAGGCCAATATATTATTGAAACACATGAATTCAGAACCATCAAGGATTGGAATCAGGCCTTGAGATTAAAGAGTAACATATTGAACATCATTGATGAAGGATGGGAGACTTGTGAAAATAGTGTTGCATTCATCGAAGATAGTTTCTCCCTACTTCTATAGAGTCTAATTGACGATTAAAATCCCAACATGTCAATTGACACGATGAGGCTTCTCTCGAAAAGCCAACTGAAGAATGATGGGGCTCCAAACTCTAAGGATGACATGGTGGCTACTAGTAGGTTGTGTGTTGTGATATGTGAGTATGAAGCCAACAAGGCTAAGTGGAAGTAGCACTTGAAAATGGTAGAGAATCATGTTATGGATACCAATTATCGAATGGACAATATGCCCATGCCTTCTAGACAAGAGATAAGGTATGTCCTAGTTAAGTTCCAAGAATATGTTCGAGCAAAGCGGGCATCAGGAAAAGATATGTCCAAAGTTAGTTATTTCCTCAACAAGAAAAAGTACCTTTTCTTGTCTTGAGCTCTGCATAGTTTACTTTTTTAAGGGACTTAATGGCTAGTAGTTGTAAAATTAGTTGGGATGTGAAATATATCCTCTACTAGGTATGGGGGGCATGTTTTATGGATGTATTTGGACCATTTAATGGATAAAATCTTGGCCATTCATCTATTTTTAAAAAATCTATAAAAGAGAGTCTGTTCTCTCCTTTTTTTTGTAAGAAGCTTAAGAATTGTTGTTGAAACTCTGCCAAAATTAATACATAAACTATTGAAGGATAGTCTGTGTATGAATTTCATGTGAGTGCATAATTCTCCTTCTTCTCCTTTATTTATTTTTGTTTATGCATTTTAATATGGAATGGTTTTCTTAATTTAGTATCTAATAAAGTTTGATGTTCATACCTGTTGTGACATTTTCACACATTGCCCCATTGCAAATAGGGACCCCCTACATTTTTGGTCCTCTTGGTCTTTTGGTTGTCATTCTTTGAGTCTTTTCACAAAAATATCGTTGATCTCCCCAAGTTTGCAAGTGGTAAATTTTGATCAAGTATGCAAGTGTTTTTAGTGAATTTGACTAAGTTTAGGGCTTCTTTTGTCTATTTTAGATTTTTTCCCATTTAGACTTAGATTTGAGGTCATTTTCTTAGGTTTTGGAAAATCTAAATATTGTAATGAATTTAGAGCCCTTCAAGGAAGCTACTAGTGAAATTTGAGCAAATTTTGAGCACTTACTATTTTTATTTTCATTGTGTCCTAAATTGACCTAATTTTATTTTTAAATAAACTTACTATTTTTAGTTGTGTGTATTTTTATTAAGTGTCACCTTGTCCATGTTTGCCCGAATTTGATGTTTGAAAGTACTTACTATTTTTAGTAAGTCTATTTTTTATAGGTCTATCTCATGCAATTGACAGGACACTGATAGCAGAGCGTTCCTAAAAATTCAAGTCCAAATCCAAAAAAGTGGAAAATAAGTAGATGATCAAAAAAATTGTCAAGTCTAGAACTTCTTCTGAATTTGGTAAAGGAATGAAAATTTCCTCTAAGGCATGATAAATCTTCCTCAAATCCAAATATGGCAGTCAAAACTGGAAAGAAGGTACATTCCACAAAGTAAGAAATAATTTCCAATATTCAAGGAATTCCTTCATCCTAGTCAAATGGCACCCAAGGAAGAAAGAAGGCGCTAGAAATGGGTTGAGGAATTTCAAAAAATTCCAAGTTTCCTTCCCCACAATGAAATGGTGCTCAAGTAAACGATAGGGTAGTAGAGTAAGGTTGAGGAGGAATTTCCTCCCAAATCCAAAATTCCTCCATATGTGAAATGTGCCTAAGTCAGGATTGGAGTGCCAAAACCAAGAAAAGGAGGAAAATCTCCTCCAAGTCAAAATTCCTTCGCCAGGTGGAAATTGTGCTCAAGTCAAGGTTAGAGCACTAAAACCAATGTAGGGAGGAAATTCTTTCCTTCGTCAAATTTTCGCCATCATGAAGAAAATATGCCCTAGATAGAAGGGGAGCACTAGAACATGGTTGAGGATGAATTATTTCCTCCAACCAAAATTCCTCTTGCACAGTCAAAATATGTTCAAGACCTTGAAAATGTGAAATTTGGCTAAGGCATGAATAATTCCCTCGAGAGAAAAGTAAAATCAAGGTCAAGGTTGGGAACCAAAATAACGTTAAAGAGGAATTTCCCCCCACATCTAAAATTTACTTCATCATGGAAAAAAATTGCACTAGGAAAGGAATGGGCGCCAAAATGACATCAAGAAAGAAAAGTCTAATTTTCCATAATTCCTTTGCTTCCTAGCAAATGTGCTCCAAGACAAGTAGAAAATGCAAAAACATGGTCTAGGGGAAAAATGTCAATTTCAAATAAATCCTTCGCTACCTTCAAAATGTGCCCAAGGACAAAATAGGATGTGGAATTCAAGGCTAAGGAGGAAAATTTCAAAATTTTAAAAAATTCCTTCCTCGGGGAAGAAATGTGTCCAAGGTGAAGAATTTCAAACAACGAGAAAAATTGGTTGTGTGAGAATTTTCTTTCTCCAAGACTCGAGACAGGATAAAATTCCTCAAACATGGAAAAAGTGGTTAGTTGATGGAAAAGTCTCCCTACAGGACGAAGTGCGCACAAGAACACCAAAATTTCCCTTCTAGACAAAAATCTCTTTGGAAATATTTTCTCTCTCCTAGAATTACAGATGTGCAAGATTTCTTAGAAGTGGACAAAATTGTTAAAATTCTTCCAAAGCGGCATCAAGATGTTGAATTTTTTCTCCAAGTGTGAAGAGGAAATTTCACTTTTGGAATTCAAACTGGAGACTATGCCAAGTGTTTCCATAGGAGGGATGGAAGTCGTCATAGCTAGATTCATCACATTCACCATAAATGGACCAGATAATAGTCGTTCAATTTTGGATGAAAAATATATTGATTGCATGAAGGCATGGTAGCATATTTATAGTTGGTGGACATTTTGACTGAGTGGTAGTTTATTCATTGCATGGCAGTTGAAATATTCAAGGAGGTAGTGGCTCATTAATGCGTATTGGATGATTTTGAATATAATGGGGCATTTATTGCATTATGGGTGCCATTTTTGGGAGCAAAGAGAAATTAATAAGTAGTGATGTGATTCTTCAATTGATGGTTATTCCCACTACCTAGTGTCATACTTGGAACTTTTGGTCAAACCCTAATTAGGGTTTTGCATGCTCAATCTGAGCCATTGATTGGTTTGTAATCTTGATCGTCCATTTTCCTCTTGGAGGCCTATAAAAAGGGGTCACCCCTTCATTTGTAAAACAAGGAGATTGTATGAAATTGTTGTGATAAGTTATTGAGATAATAACAATGATGCATTGTTCTCTGATGGTGTTCACTTGTATTATTCTGTGGCTTGCATGGTTTTACCTTCCTCAATTAGTTTAGATTTGTTTCAAGCATTTAGATGAACGAATTTTATTGCAATGTTTTATGGTGAGATCGCTTGCTCATACCTTTTGTTGATAAATGATTTCTATCCACAGTGCAAGGTTGGACTGAGCTCTTATATGTGTGTTCTTATTCTAAATTGTTGGATGAATATTGTTCTTTGATGGTGTTCAATGACAGTTTAAAATCTTACAAATACAACCTCTAAAGATTGCACCCTCTTTATGTAGTTCTCTACTAGTGGCAAAGTAAAGTATCGTTGATCTTGCTTAGATTATTGTTATCTATTGAGTTATTAGATTTACTTAGTCTTCCTAAACCCTTTACCCTTTAATTTCAGCTCATTCCAATTCAATTCATTCAAACCAGAAGCATCACAAAATTTCTATATCCAATGATGAAGTTTTAGCCATAGCAAAGAAGTGCAAGAATGATCCAAACATAAGTCCCCTTGGATTACCAACAAATATGAAAGCCAAATGAGCCTATATCCATCAGAAAATCACTAGTATGTAGTTGGAAACTTAAAGTCAATGTATGATCTTCATGCAATCTTAGCATACACATGATTTTTATCAAGAGAAGATAAAGTGACCGTTGGGAAACTTTATTATGTGTTGGTGTGGTCAGTGTGCTGTAAATGTGGGATCAACTTGCAATGCAAGGATAACATCTAAAATACACACATGAAACATTGCATTAGAGTTACTAATCATAAAAACATGTCAATGAACCAAAAACTCTGAAAATCATTCCATGCTCCTCCATCTCTAAAGATCCTTAAGATTCAAGGTGGCCCTCACTTGGAAGAACACTTGATCTCTTGGATGTCAACTTAGAGAACAAGATTTAAATGATGGTTCTAGGATCAAAATGAATACAACTAAGATCTTAGTGAATGGTGAGATGATGGATGAAAACTAAGGATGCAAGATACAAAACTAGATATGATCATGATGATGAAGATGAGATGAAGCTATGTTATTTCCAAATTGAAGATTAAGATGAACTAAATAAGCTATATGAAGATGAAAACTAAGCAACTGATATGAAATTAAGCTAACTAAAATGGCCTAAAGCGTGATGCAAATGCTAAGTGCTATAATGCTAATGCTTGAAAACTTGGATGCTTGAATATGACAATATGAGCTACTTAACCTGCAAAATGACTATAATTTAGATGCACAAGAGGATTAGATTGATTGAAGAAGGAATGGGCTCTATTTATAGGCAAAATAGAGAAATGGATGGTTGAGATTGAGTAATATCAACAAAGGCTAGGATTGATAGTTATCAATCCATGGGGGAGATTCAATCCAATCCCAAGTTGACAAATGTCACCTTGAGAGGGCTTGAGAGGATGCTAAACAAGCACTAGATGCTAAGAAAGCAATCAGGGATAACCTCAAGGAGTGACATCATTGGATAATGTCATTAACCAGGGAGGCATGTTATTACCCAAGAGGTAAACTCTTATGCAACATGGGAAAATGGTTAAAGGGACAACCATCATGGCTAAAGGGTGTGGGTTTGTAAGAGACATTAAATGCCTTAGAAGACTTTGGGGGTTAATTTGTAAGAGCCTTACAAATTTGGGGAACTCAACAAGTTAGATTGTTGAAGAAGGTAGAGTCTTCAACACATTTTTAATACTTTCCCCAAATTTGGAGAAGTGACTCCCCCAAATTTAGGGACGGGACATGATTAGGAGATTAGACATGATTAGGATGGGATTAGGAGGCTTCTTCTAGAAGTATGATTAGGGGAATAATCAAAAAATGTAGGATTTTGCAAGTGGGTGAGGGAAATTGGGAATTTTTGAAAATTAAAATGATTTAATTTAGCCAAAAAGGGAATTCAACTTGCATTTGTAGGAATTTGCAAGTGGGGGGATTTTCAAATAAATTTGTATTTAATTAAATGGCTTAGATAGAAGAAGGGGAATATTAATCAAATCTTTAATTTGATTAATGGTCAAAATAGAAGAAAAGGGGATATCAGTTAAACCTTAGTTTAATTAATATAAAGAATTAGGGATAATTAAATGAATAAAATTCACTTAATTCATTGTGCAAGTTTTAGGTGTCTACAATCACAAATCACTAGCCAACAATACCATTGGGAGTTAACTAATTTTTATTTGTTTTGTATAGTTAGATTGAACAATGTATGAATCTTCATTCGATTCCTAGATGTTGTGTTGAAATGCTATGTATATTTAGAGTTTAGTGTATACATTTAAGAATTTGAAAATCTGTGTTAATCCCTTGAAGATTGCACCGACCTTTACTGAGTTGTGTCCAAAAAACTGGCAAAGAAAGGCTTGGTTTTTTGAAGACTTTGTCTACTAACTTGGAAGTTTCTCTATCCAAGATAGATCAATCTCTCTAACCCCGCATTTTTTCTATTTATTTTCAAAAAAATGTGTTACGAAGTATCTAGGACAGAATCATGAATACTAAACATTTGATGAAAGTAAGGCTTCTGAAGTCGTAAAGTTTCTTGTAAAACATATCTTAAAAGCGTTACCCTCATAGAAGGCGTAAGTCCCCTTGTGTTTTACCAAGGAAACACATCAACACTTAGTTATCCTTAAATAGTCACGACCTAAAAAATATGAGCCTTGAAGTTATCTCTTGTGATCAGCCCCAGTAGCACTAGGGATTTCCTTATTCAAGTGAGAATAGGATACACTCAGCATTCTATTATGTGTTGACCAAAAGTAGCAACAACTCATTTTCGCCATCAACATAGTGTTGTTTTCATTTATGGATTAGGAAGACGTAAATTGAGTTTCATTTTATCAATTGTGTTCTTTTCAAGTTTGACACAAGGAAACAAGGTAGCATGAGATCCATCAACATGAAGGAAAGGAGGACACTACAAGGAACATTTCAACAAAGAACAAGCTTGATCAGAGATGGAGATCAAAAAATGGAGGATGTTTAAGATTAAATCAATCACTTAGTAAGATAGATTCAAATCAGAATTAAGTCAATTCCAGCAAGAGTGCAAACCTTGAAAGTCAAAAATCAGAACTTAAAAATATCTGAAATCAAAATTGAAGGTTTGATGCAGAGAATCAATGTGTGGAATGATGGGGAGAATAAATTACAACATAAATGACTCACCCACATGGAGGAGTCAAGTGGATCAAGTTCAAGTGAAGAATTCATGTCAAGACAACATCAAGGCAATCAGTCTCACTAAGGAGGCAGGAAACAGTTTGATTCCATCTTCATTTTGTTTGATTTCAAGTGAAGGTGAAGCCATGGTCATGAAAGAATCAATGACAAGGTTTTCAGGTTCCTTGAGGAGAAGGAACTCAGCATCATGAAGAGCTTATACATCATTAAGAAAGAGAATTTCACTACAAGAAATAAGATTGTACTCAACATGAAAGTTCATCAGCTTGAAGTGAAATTGCAAAGGGGTGGGAGGATTTGCAACATTACAAGAGTGTCAAAGGCCAAGGCATGCAAGAAAATGAAGGTAGTGAAAGAAACACAAATACAACATAAAGAAGTTAAGTATCAAACTCATGCAAGGAAGCGGATAGGGGAACTTCCATCACAAAGAAAGGCACTACATGCCAAGTGTAGAAATCCACTTAAAGGGAAGAACATACAAATATCTTGAATTTAATTGTTGCCAGTACATCAAGAGAGTTATCCAAGATGGAGGCTTCCAATGAGGGGATTCAGGATCGAGGAGATAGTTCAAAAAAAAAATCAAAGTTAGAAGCTTATGCAATTTGGAAAATCTCCTACCATCATCTCATTCCCTTCACCATCACATTGGACACTTGGAAATATTGAGTATCAAGAGATATTGACTGAATCACAAACATTTGTGATGAGTTACTAAGGGCAATTTTAGGTGGCACCAAGTCATTACCTTCACACTTCATTTCAATTCAAGGCATCAGGCTCATCCAACAAGGTGAACTACCACATGTGGGCACAAAGTTTGATGCACTTACCCTCATCATCTATTGGTCAAGCATTCAAAGGACATGTCCAATTTATTGTAATTTTATGATTGGTCAAGCATTAAAAGTTATTTAATGGGTGTAACAAACCCTAATTAGGGTTTCTATCTTGCAATCTTAGCCATTGATGTGGATTTGATCCTAACCATTCAAATTGTAATGAAAGCACTATAAAGGTTCATTTTCCTCATTTGTAAGGGTTAATAGTCAATAGTTAATAGGTCGATAGCAGGAAGCCAACTTAGTAATTATGAGTAGGGTAGGAGAAGGTAGAAATTATTGCCAAGCTTATAAATAAACATCCTTTTCATTGAATTTATGGTGGAATGTGTTGTTTCTTCTACATATTGCATAGGTTCTTGTTATATCCTCATGTTAGATGATGTTGATTAGATGGATGGAAGCTAGTATGGATGATTTAATAGTAAAATTTCCATGTTCTTACTACTAGTATTTCACTGATTGTGAAGTATCTTGCATGGTCAAATGAACTCTTTATAAACTTAACTTTGATTGCTACTTACTCATTGATATGCATCCTCTTGATGGTATCTATGTTGTTGGTGGTGATTTAAACATCATAAAACTACCTTAGAAGATCACACTATCTTTGTGGATTTGTTGTTTTGTATGGCAAAGCAAAGTCTAGTAGAGTCCACTAAGCCATTCATAGTCTCTTACATTCCTAGGATTAGACTAGATTCCAAAACCCTATCTCTTTTGCCTTTTGTTTTAAAGTCAAGTAAGTTTCCACATTCCAAAAGCATTCAAGAATTAAGGTATCAACATAAGTCCCCTTGTGATTCTGGAAAAATCACATCATAAGAGTGAGTCTGTCCATGTATAAGGTCAAGTCTTGACTATTGGAACCTTGGAGTCGTCTCTTTTCATCACATAGTTTAGTATCTGAGAGGTCTTTGTTCAAGGGAGGATAAGATACTTGATATTTTATTTTACGTTGTATAGTGTCACAAAAACACATTAACACACCCCTCATTGCTACCTTTAAGAATAATAAATTATTTCCCAATTTGATCTCCCTTGGATGTCCTCAAATGGAACCTTCTCCCCTTTATAACTTCTAATAGGAGGGAGAAGTCACACCTCTTCCTCATGTCTATTATTTGGCAAGAGTCACAACCTTTCACAATTAACACCTTTTGAAACAATACAAACCTTCATAATTTATGCCTTTTGAAAGAGTCGCAACCTTTCTTCTTCTCATTTCTTTCTTCTTTCATTAATCATTTCTTAACTTATATCTTCCATTCTCTCCTCTTCATAAAATTAGCATCCTTCCTAAATTAATTGTTGTATCATATTCTTATTGTTTGATAATTCAAATCAGATTTCTTTTTTCTGCCATTACCTTACTTCCACATTTGATTTTGACTCGGATATTAGAATTTTTATTTTATCCACATAAATTTCTATTGTAATTCTATTATGGTCATTTTTCCATCTTGAAAAACAAATTTCCTTGTATTCCTCTTCCATTTCATATCCTTTTGTACTCATATTTTGAGGAGACGCGTCTCTTTTGAAAGAGGCATCCATTTAAAAGGATCATGTCTCCTCATTGTTGTCTTATTAATCTATTCAGATATGCACTTCTGATTATTAACAAAAAAAAAGATGCATTCAAATGAAGTTCTCTTCTCCCTTTTATACCTCATGTTTGAAGGAGACACAACTTTTCATTTCATGCCTTTTGACTATTCATTAAACAACTAAATCTTAGTTATTCTAATTTTATTATTTAATATTTTAATTTTATTATTAATATTTATTATTAAATACTATTTCAAAATGGGGACATTACGAATCCAGAGTTGTCTTTTGGCTCATCTACCATCTAAACTAGTTTTGTTTGGGGATCATGTAGGGGTGAATAAGTTCTGAAATGTTGGATGATATCATGCATTTTCATGATCGTAATTTTCCTAGAAAGTCTCAGTTTTATGTTGGGTTACAGAAATATGGGGGATTTGAAGGGACTTTTGATCCACAACGAGGTGTCAGTCAATGGTGTTCATTGTATGAAGGGTCGTCAGAAAACAAATTTCACATTAATGATCCTCAAATTAAAGGTGAAATGGTGGTTAGCTCATTTTTTTGTATTGTTTTGAAGTGTCTTAATGGAGGAGAAGGCCACTTTGTTTGAAATTTTTTGGTCTTCATAACTATCATGATTAAGGGATTTGTTCTCTATATGTGAGGCATTCCATCTTATGTTTGTTTGTCTTGTTTTTGGGTGGCTTTCATGGATATTATATAAATTCATTCATTAATCTACTCTAGAGTTGTTTTTTAGTTACATTTATCATCTAGACTATTTTTTGTATAGAAATCATGCAGGCATGAATTTTCAAGTCTTAAGTTCTAAAATTGTTGATGATTCCATGCACTCATGATGATAACATTCATGAAAAGTCTTAGTTTTATGTGAGGTTGGTTAAATGCATTTTCAATTTGGAAGTATTTTTGTTCTACATTGAGGTATCGGTCATTGGTGTGCAATGTATGTGAAATGATGGGAAAACAACTCTCACATTCAATCTTGACAATTGTCCTCAAATAAAAGGTAAAATGGTGGCTCCCTCAATTTTGTTTTGGTTTGTAAATTGTCTTTACTAAAGAGAAGGCCACCATGTTATAAATATTCATGCCCTTATAACTGTAAAGATAAAGGGGTTGTTCCTTTGTATGTGAGGTATTCCCTCAGATTATTTATTGTCTTGTTTTTGGGTGGCATATCTTATAGGTTTTATATAAATCTAATTATTTATCTTTTCCAAATTTGTTTTTTGGTAGCATATATTGTCTGATTTGGTTTTGTTCACAATTCATGTAGGTGTGGATATTATAGTCTAAGTTCTCAAATGATTCCACTCACTCTCATGATGATAATGTCCTTGGAAAGTCTCAGTTCTTTGCGAGGTTGGAGAAATGTATTGAGGATTTGAAGGGGCTATAGTTCACAGTGAGGTGTGCATTGTTTGGGAGGTCGTGCAAAACAACTCTCACATTAAATCTCCACAATGATCCTCAAATCAAAGATGGGATGGTGGTTCCCTCAATTTTTTTTGTTACTCATTTGTCTACTAGAGAGAAGATCACCATGTTTCAATTTTATAAGTCCTTGTGTCTTTCAAGATTAAGGGATCTGTTGCTTTGTATGTGAGGTATTCCTTGATATTTGTTTCTTTCTCGTATATTTGGGTAGCCCATCCCGTGGACATCTTATGAATTCAATTAATTACTTGTTCTAGAGTTGTTTCTTCGTTTCATCAATTGCCAAAACCAGTTTTGTTTATGAATCATGCAAGCATGAATACTCTAGTTGAAGTTCTCAAAAGGTAGCTGATTCCTCACATTCTCATGGTGACAACATTCCTTGAAAGTTTCCATTTTGTGTGGGTTGAAGAAATGTATTGGGCATTGGAAGGGGCTTTTATTTTTGGCTATTTATGTGCAATGTATGAGAGCTGATGGGAAAACAACTCACATTGAATCCCTATAATGACCCTCAAGTTAAAGCTGAAATAGCAGTTCCATCCATTTTATTTTGTTTCTAAAGTTGTCATTACCAAAGTGAAGGTCACCATCTTGTTTAAAATTTTTAGGTCATCGTGTCTATCAAGATTAAGGGGGATGTTTCTTTGTATGCGAGGTATTACCTCTTATTTGTTTTTGACTCATTTTTGGGTGGGCTATCCCATGAATATCATATAAATTCAATTTGTTATCTGCTCCAAGTAATTTTGTGGTCACATGTACCCTTTGAACTAGTTTTGTTCAGAAATAATGCATGTGTGGATGATATCATGTAATGTCTTCTTGTCGAAATAGGATTTATTAATAAATACTAAGTAGTAATAATAAATTTAAATATAAAAGAATAAAAATTAAAATTAATATAATTTTAATTTACTTAAGTTTAATGAATGGTCAAGAGGCATGAAATGAAAAGTTGTGACTCCCTCAAACATGACATATAAAAGGGAGATGAGAAATAATTTGGGAAAAAGGGGGAAAAGGAAGAAAGAAAGGAGAAAAGGAATTAAAGAAGCATTAATGGAAAGAAGATAAGGAAGTGACTCTATCAAAGGGGCAATAATGATGAAAGGTTTGACCATTTCGAAGGGTGGTAATTGTGAAAGGTAGTGATCCTTTCAAAAGGTGGTACTTGTGAAAGGTTATGACTAATGAATAATGATGAACAATAAATACTCAACAGATACTGAGAGGGGGGGGTGAATCAGTATAGACTAAAACTTCCTTAAACAACTTAAACTACAAAAAATGCACTAACTGGTAAACAGTATCACCGATCTAAATCAGGGCACTACCGGTAAAATACAGTGAGACTGTGAAAGACATAAACCGGTAACATCTAGATCATCACAAAACCTAATATCTCATTTCCACTTCACCCATATGCTTAAACAAGTAATGCATCATCAGAAATATAATGACCACTGGATCAACATGTTTTACCACTTAACAGAAAACACTAATCATCACATGAAAAAGCATCACACATGACACACTTATTTTTTACGTCGAAACCCAACTGGGAAAAACCACGGTGGGGATGAATACCCATAAGTTGTTCTTGAACTCTTCAGAAGTCCTCTCTGTTAGGAGCCTAGTCCAGTTAAGGACTTTAAAACAGGTTATGCTCGGAACCGATCTTGTTAGGGATCACCCGATTAAGGGATGGCTAAATACCTGGTTAGAGGTTAAAACCGTGTTAAAGGTTACCTTGTCGGAGGATTTAAAGAACTCAATGATTTTGAGTCACCCTGTTAAAGGATTTACAAAAAGCCTATTAAAGCTACCCGATAAAGGGATTTTCCAACTGCTGAAATGGTTAGAAGTCAACAGGTAATACACTGATCTGATAACAGCACTTAATGCCAAGGTAGATCCACTTTAGTTCCTTTACATCTGCAATCACACTCTGCGGATCTCTACTCATTGCACCGGTCTAGCAAGAATCAAGTATCTCTTCACTTGGATACACACACAACATTCACCAACAATCTCAAATGAGAATCATCATCGACCTTATAGACAACAATTAGGTCGGTAGCCAAAACCTAAAACCCTAAGCATCTAGGTTAACAATACAGTCAGTCCAATCCTGGTCGTTCAATCACATTGCATAGAGTAAAACAATCTTGAACAAATCTCAAGACGTTCTCCATTGTTCGTTATTTGTCGCTTCTGGAAATTGATAACCCATCACGCGTTCTCCACTGTTTACTGAGACTTCGCACATTCCCAAAGTAGATAGAATCAATCTTTTTCATACAAGATCCTCAAGGAAATCCTTCATGTGCACAAGGTTGACGTGGCGACATGATTTGATCTTCATTTCAATGCTAACTCACCACAGGATGTCGTCGGTCGAATCACACAAACTTGAAATGCATCAACTGAAAATCCTGAAGCCGAGACTACCAACCGGTAGTCATATCAAATGAAACCCCGATACAAACTTTGCATATACCAGTTCACATTCCAACATACTGGTTCACCTTTTTACATATACCAGTTCACATCATCATATCGATTCTCTTGCCAATTTGCTTACTTCAATATATCGGTTCATACTTCAGCATATTGGCATCAATGACAACATACAATCCTATCATGTCATCAAACTATGCCCATATGCCAACAATCTCGCCCTTTAGCATTGATGGCAATATACAAAGATATCTCTCCACTTCACATCTTTTCCCCAATCTCTTCCATATTGTCTTCAAAACTGCAGATATCTTATTTGGTTCACATCTTCTACCCCTTTGACAACAATGCCAAAGTGGAGGCACAAACATCAATGTTCCATTATGCTGCTCCCCCTGAGGAGTACCATCTTTCAACACACCAATCCTGAAAAGATTTGACAATGCAATACCTAACTGATGTGGAGCACATACCTTTAGTTCACCTCTTGAAGGGGCAGCACCCCTAATTTACCTCTTAAATAGGTAAATGTAGCCTTCGGTAGAGGCTTGGTGAGTAAATCTGCTAATTGCTCCTTACTGGAAGCATGTTCCAATACAACCTCTTTTATATGAACTTTCTCCCTCAAGAAATGATACTTGAGCTTGAAGTGCTTGGTTCTAGCATGCAAAACCAGATTTTTGGAAATATTAATTGCACTTGTGTTGTCACAAAATATACTCACCAGTTCAGATACAGGGACTTTGAAACCACTTAATACATGCTTCATCCAAAGTGTCTGAGTGTAGTTCATAAATGCTACTACATATTTTGCTTCTGCTGTAGACTGAAATATACAACTCTGCTTCTTACTCATCCATGAGACTAGTCTACCACCGAGAAAAAATGCACCACCAGTTGTTCTCTTATGGTCGTCCACATTGCCAGTCCAATCGGCATCTTTAAACACTTTGAGATTGAAATCATTACTGTATGGATACCACAATCTATAATCTATAGTTCCCTTCAGATATCTAAGAATCCGCTTGACTGCTACCAAGTGGGATTCTCTTAGACTTTTTTAAAAACGTGCAGCAATGCCCACTACATGTGCAATGTCCGAACTCTTATGTACTACATAGTGCAACTTACCAATCATTGATCGGTATTCCTTCTCATTCACCAATGTTGACTCGTCTTCTTTTGATAATTTACAACCGGTCATCATTGGTGTACCAACCGGTTTGTTGTCTTCCATGCCAAAGGTCTTCAACACCTCTTTGAACATACTTGGACTGAGTGATAAAGATACCATCTTTCATTTGTTGAATCTGTAGTCCAATGAAGAACTTAATCTCTCTGATTAGTGACATCTCAAATTCCTTCTTCATCTCATCTGCAAATGCATGGCTCATCTTGTCATCTCCACCAAAAATTATGTCATCAACAAACACTTCACAGATCAGAATCTGATCTCCTTCTGACTTCAGATAGATATTGCTATCTTCACTTGTTCTTTCAAATCCAATCTTCATAATATGGGAGTGTAAAATTTCATACCATGTTCTAGGTGCTTGCTTCAATCCATACAAGGCTTTATGTAGCCTACACACCATATCATTGTCTTCTGATAGGGCAAACCCATCTGGTTGCTCTATATACACTTCCTCTTCAAGTATTCCATTCAGGAATGCAGATTTCACATCCATCTGATACACTTTGAATCCCTTGAAGGCTGCATATGCAAGAAGCATTTGAACTCCTTCCAATCTAGCTACTGGAGCAAAGGTTTCTCTATAGTCTTCTCATTCTTCTTGAGCATATCCCTTACATACCAATCTTGATTTGCTTCTTACCACTGTGCGATCTTCATTCAACTTGTTTCTAAAAACTCATTTGGTGCCAATAACATTTTTATGCTCAAGTCTGGGTACCAAAGACCATGTACCATTCTTTTCTATCTGTTCAAGTTCCTCTTCTATAGCCTTAATCCAATCTTCATCTTTATGTGCCTCTTTAAATGTTTTAGGCTCAAATTCAGAAATCATGCAAGAATTTTCTTTGACCTTTCTTCTTGTAAGAATTCTCTGCATCATTATCTCCTGTGATCTGCTTTGGATCATGATGTAGCTTTACATACCTAGGAATGATCTTAGTTGATTCCTCTTGCTTTTCTTCTTCATCCTCATCTTCATCAGCAACTACTGGTGTAGGAGCATTGTTACTGGTACTTGGTTGTTTTGCAATCGGTTCCCAGAAGGTTACATCTAGTTCATCTACCGCTCACTCACCTCTGGTTTCCTTAGGTTTTTCAGAGGTTTCATCAACTCTAACATTGATACTTTTAACAATTCTTTGAGTCCTATTGTTAAAACACTTAAGAGCTTTTCTCTTGGTGGAATACCCTAATAATGTTCTTTCATCACATTTTGCATCAAACTTGCTCTGATGTTCACTCTTCTTGATATAACATTTGCTACCAAACACTCTAAAGTAGCTTACTACAGGAGTCTTACCAGTCCAATACTCATAAGGAGTTTTATCCTTACCTTTCTTGATGAGTACCTGGTTCATAGTGTAGATTGCAGTGCTCATCGCTTCTCTCCAAAAAAGTGTGAGCAACCTTCCCTTGAATCAGCATTGTTCCGGCTGCTTCAACTACAGTCTAGTTGTTCCTTTCTGCTAGGCCATTCTGTTGTGGAGTCTGGGGGGCAAACAGTTGCCTCTTGATGTCGTTCTCTTCATAGTACTTATTGAATTTTCCAGAAGTGAACTCACCTCCTTGGTCGGCTTTAAGGCATTTGATCCTCTTACCGCTTTCCTTTTCAACTAGTGCTCTGAAGGCTTTGAACTTTCCAAAAAATTCAGACTTGTCTTTCAAGAATGTGACCCACATCATTCTTGAGCAATCAATAGTAAGAATCATAAAGTACCTATCTCCCTGAACACTCCTAGTTTTCATAGGACCACACAAATCAGTATGCACAAGATCAAGTAAATTATCTGCTGTGAAAGATTTACCTTTGAAGGTTGAGGAAGACATTTTCCCCAGTTGACATTCTCTGCACAAAGGATTCTCCGATTTGTTCAGCACAGGCAATCCTCTAACTGCCTTGATCTTACTGGCCTTCACAATATTATCAAAATTTACATCGCAGAGTCTCCTATGCCATATCCAACTATCATCCAACTTAGCCATTATACATTGACTGATATTTGTATTTAACTGAAATAAGTTACCTTTGGTCTGCATACCGGTGGCCATCAGTTCACCACTCTCTCCTTTCATTTTGCACACTCCATCTTTGAATTCCAGAGTGGGTCATTTATCATTCAACTGAGCAACACTCAAAAGGTTATGCCTGAGACCTTCTACCCAATACACATTATCAACACTTCTTTTTCCATTTAGAGAGATGGACCCTTTGTCTTTTACCATACAAGGTGCATCATTACCAAATCAGACTACACCTCCATCATACTCTTCCAGAGATAGAAACTTTCTCTAGTCACCAGTCATGTGGTGATAACAACCACTATCAATAATTCACTCATTAGAATTATCAAGGCGGGAGACGAGCCTTTTTGTCTGACACTTCTTCCTTGACGGCTACAAACACTATGTCTTCGCTTTCTTCATCTTCTGATTCATCATCAGTGACACCTTCATCAACTGCAACAAGACAGTTTCTCCTATTTCCTCCTTTGAACTTTTTAAACTTCTTCGGTTTGTCCTTATTATCACTATTAGAACAGTTGACAGCAATGTGTCCTATCCTATTGCAAGAAAAACATTTCAAAGGGAGCTTACCTCTATATTTTCTAGTTCCCTTGAGAAAACTCTTGGCCAAAAGAGTTTCAAATTCCATCAAGATCTCCTCATCATCCATATCTCTGCTTTGTCTAGGTTCACATCTGGTACTAGCTTCTTTAACCTTTCTAGATAGTGCAGCAGATGCTCTAAAAGTTGAATCAGTCTTCTGAACACTACCATCATAACTGTTTAGCTCATATGCAATCAACTTAGCAATGATGGAATCAAGGGATACCTTTGTCTTGTCAATAGATCTCAACTCCTGGATAGCGGCAACCCTTATTGCATAGACGAGTAATAAAGATCTCAAAACTTTGCTAAAACTGGTGGAATCATCTATTGTACCTCATGCACTCTTGATGTCTCCAACAATAGTTTTAATCCTTATCCCATATTGTTGAATGGTCTCTCCTTCAACCATCCGCATGTCTTCAAACTTTCCTCTGAGGATTTCTTCCTTAGCTTGCTTCACATGCTCATCACCGCCATAGATAGACTCCAGAGTATCCCATACATCTTTGGGATTGTCTTTTTCCTGAACATCTATAAACTCAACATCAGATAGACTGTTGATAAGAGCTTCCATGACTTTCCCATTCTCCTGAATTTATCTTCTTTCATCATCAATGAGAGTACCGGTAGGGACAACATAAGTATTCGCAACATAGTTCCAGTGTTGAGTACCCATGCTTTTAATGTATATCTTCATTTTGTCCTTCCATATCTTAAAGTTATCTTTGTGGAACTTAGGACCTTCCCTCTTCATCATTAGAATAGGATCTTTTCCTCAAGCGGTTAAGCTTACAACACAGAGGACCTGGAGGACTCTCTGATACCAATTGATGAATAATGATGAACAGTAAATACTCAACAGATACTGAGAGGGGTGGGTGAATCAGTATAGACTAAAACTTCCTTAAACAACTTAAACTGCAAAAACTACACTAACTGGTAAATAGTATCACCGATCTAAATCAGGGCACTATCGGTAAAACACAGTGAGACTGTAAAAGACATAAACCGATAGCATCTAGATCATCACAAAACCTAATATCTCATTTCCACTTCACCCATATGCTTAAACAAGTAATACATCATCAGAAATATAATGACCACTGGATCAGCATGCTTTACCACTTAACAGAAAACACTAATCATCACATGAAAAATCATCACACATGACACACTTATTTTTTACATGGAAACCCAACTAGGAAAAACCACGATGGGGATGAATACCCATAAGTTGTTCTTGAACTCTTTTGAAGTCCGCTCTGTTAGGAGCCTAGTTCGGTTAAGGACTTTACAATAAGTTCTGCTAGGAACCGATCCTACTAAGGATCATCTGGTTAAGGGATGGCTAAATACCTGGTTAGAGGTTAAAACCCTGTTAAAGGTTACCTTGTTAGAGAATTTAAAGAACTTAATGATTTTGAGTCACCATGTTAAAGAATTTACAAAAAGCCTATTAAAGCTACCCAATAAAAGGATTTTCCAACTGCTGAAATGGTTAGAAGTCAATAGGTAATACACTAATCTGATAACAGCACTTAATGCCAAGGCAGATCCACTTTAGTTCCTTTACATCTACAATCACACTCTACAGATCTCTACTCACTGCACTGGTCTAGCAAGAATCAAGTATCTCTTCACTTGGATACACACACAACATTTGCCAACAATCTCAAATGAGAATCATCATCGACCTTATAGACAACAATTAGGTCGGTAGCCAAAACCTAAAATCCTAAGCATCTAGGTTAACAATACAGTCGGTCCAATCTTGACCATTCAATCACATTGCATAGAGTAAGACAATCTTGAACAAATCTCAAGACGTTCTTCATCGTTCGTTCTTTGCCGCTTCTGGAAGCTGATAACCCATCACGCGTTCTCCACCATTTACTAAGACTTTGCACATTCCCAAGGTACATAGAATCAATTATCTTCATGCAAGATCCTCAAGGAAATCCTTCACGCACACAAGGCTGGCGTGGCAACACGATCTGATCTTCATTTCAATGCTAACTCATCACAGGATGGCATTTGTCAAATCACACAAACTTGAAATGCATCAGTCGGATACCCTGAAGCCAAGACTACCAACCGGTAGTCATATCAAATGAAACCTCGATACAAACTTTGCATATATCGGTTCACATTCGAACATACCGGTTCACCTTTTTACATATACCGGTTCACAGCATCATACTGATTCTCTTGCCATTTTGCTTACTTCAATATACCGATTCATACTTCAGCATATTGACATCAATGACAACATATAATCTTATCATGTCATCAAACTCTGCACATATGCCAACAATGACCATTAAGAAGAGGTGTAACTCTCCCTCACATTGGAGGATACAAATTAAAGAAGTTTTCATTTGAGAAGGAAGGATCCATGGAATAGAACAATATATCTGAAGGATTAGTAGCAGATTTAGGAGAAAACCTAAATCAGAATTATAAGAAAATCTAGAAGAATGATATGAACATTTATCAAAGAGATTAGAACGCAAATACAAATCTACAAACAATAATAAAGTAGGCATCGAAGGAAAAGAACATGAAATATTAAATCAATAACTAGAGAATTAAACCTAATGGAATAGAAAGGATTCTCATACACATATATCTGAGTATAGGAAGCAGATCAAATTGATATAAACAAGACCTATGCATTTTAAAAGGGAAACAACATCGAATTGAATCTATCCAAATTACCACAACATACTGAAAATACATAACTTGCAATAATCCTACAAGTATATTGAGCAGGATTTAGTGTCCTCCCAAAAGGGGACATTACATATCATGCACTCTAATGATGATGATGTTCTTGGAAAGTCTTAGTTTTATGTGGGGTTGCGGATGTCTATTGTGATTTGAAAAGGTCTTGGTTCCATGGAAAGATGTCAGTAATTGGCATGCAGCGTATGGAGTTTGGTGTGAAAATAACTATTGCATTGAATTCTCTATAATGAACATATTGATGTGTGTTTTGTGATACTCTCCAACATAAAATAAAATACCAAGTATTCTACCCTCTCTTGAACAAGGAAACCTCAAATGTTAAACAATGCGATCAAATAAGGTAACCCCAAGGTCTACAAATGTTAAATCTTGATGTTGCAATGGATAGACTCAATGAAATGATGTGATTTTGTTGTTTACACAAAGGGACTTAGGAATTCACTTCTGTAAAGCATCTTGAACTTGAATACTAAACTTATTTGAACTTTAAATATAGGGAAAAAAGGATAAGGATTAGAAAAATCTAATCTAAGAACATAAAGACAACGATGATAGTAAATGGTGCTCAGATAGATAAATTCCTTATGGAACTACTTTCTACTTAACCAAACAAAGCTCACAACACCATAGAAAGAGTGAAACCTTCTAAGGTAGTGAAGGATTTTCATATTGTAAACATCCATCCAAATACCTAGTACCAATGCAATCCAAATGAACATACATAATCAAACTATTGTCAAAATAAGGTTTAGGCTAACGATGCATTGCAATTTATAATCAACAAACTAAAAATGGTATGAACCAAGGAATTCGTCAAATATCTTCACATTTCTCCACTAAAATAAATGAACTTCAACTAAAACTTGGGAAGTACAAACCATGCAAAATGTTGAAACTCCATACAAAGATCCACCATATCTTCAATGAAAATTGTATTTAATTCGACATAGTCTGGCAACAATTTCTAATATCCTTCTCCTACAGTTTTGAACTACTTGTTTTCACTCTTATATTATTAACCTTTACAAATAAAAGGACCAAGCCTTATATAGACTTTGAGTTACAAATGAAGGTCCCAAATTGATTCTAGATCAATGGCCTAGATAATTCAATGAAACCCTAAGTGAAGTTAGTTTTTCATGAAGGAAAAAATAGGTTTTGAAGGGATCCAAAACCCTTTAATAGAATCAAAGCTTAGTGAAGTCTTAACAATATCATAAGTCAATAAAGACCATAAAAATTGAACAGTCCCATAATAGAAATTAACAACATTACATCAAAGGGGCAAAGACAATATAGAGCAAAAAACAAAAATAGGGGAAACCAAAGAACACAAGACACATAAAAGCTAGCAGAGAACTAGCACCAGAACAACCACCCTAGTCTAGGAATTTCATGAATTGTTCCATCTCTTTTTCAACAGCGATCATTGTGTCAGTGATCTTGAGCTTCTGAAAGTTAGGAGGAGGTACAACTGTCTTTATCTTCATTGTACCTTTGGTCCTTTTGTTGGGTCCCGAAGAAGTATTTTGTTCAGTATTAGCATCCACATCCACCACTTCCTTCAACTTCAATAGCTCTTCCAAGTTGCTAATCATATTCTTAAAGCTTTCCACAGTGGAACCTGTTATCACTATTTAAGGAATGGGTTTTCTTTTCCCATGATTGGCTAAGTTTTGAAATTTTTGGGTCAGGTATGCTATTTGTTGCTTCAAATCTATTCAAGGTCTCTAAGGGGTAAGGGTTCAGCTTTTAATTGCTCCAATCTCTGATAAAAAACCCTCTGGCTTCTATTTCTGCATTACTTTATTCACTTAAGTGATGGGTCTTTAAATCGTGTAAAATGTCCCCCCCCCCCTTGTTACTTGCCTAGGCGATCGTTAAATAATTGTAAAAATTTATGCCTTATGCCTTCTCCTAATGTTTGTCGGCCCCAGTAAGAATCGCGCAACTCTTAGATAGATCTGCGACTTTCATTGTTTCGTTGGGCAGAGTTGCTAGTGTGTTAGCCTCTGCGAAATAGCAAAAGGCATAAGTGCACCCGACCGAGTGCATTAGGATCCGATTTAACGAGACTCCATCTCACTTTGAATCTAACGGCTTGCGTTGATTCGCAGTCGAAATAAGCAAGTAAGTTACCTTTCACGAAATGGCAAAAAGGTTTGGAGGGAACCAGCGGTGAAGACTTTTCCGTGGCTAAAAGGCGATCAAGTTTAAAAGAAATCGACAGCTCTCATTGTTTCACGCCCGAGAGATGCTCACAATTTATTCTTCACGAAATAGCGAAAGGTTTTCTGGCTCGAGCAAAAGAGGTTACTAAAGGGCATAACAGATGTGCAAGTCCTTGAGATCTAACGGCTGGCGTAGTTTCGCTGGGTGAAGGTGCTCGAAAGATAGCTTTCGCGAAGTGGCGAAATGACATGACATTCCAAGCGAGCAGTCCAGCTGGTTGAGATGGCAAGAAAGTGACATGTGGCCAAAAAATCAAAGTGTTCAACAGTATATATTTGAGGATTAAGAGGTGGGCCCAAGGAGATGTCTCATACTGCGAGATGAGAAATGACCAAGCAGATACAGGTGGCAAGGATGAAGTGGATCCCGCAGGATTCTTTCAGTGAATAAAAAGTTGACACGTCAATTCAAGAGAGATAATATGCCAAGTAAATAAAGTTGAGTCAGAGTCCCACGTTTGCCGGTTTTAAAGCAAGTTGTTAAAGCAACTAGCAAGTTCTCTAGATCTAACGGCTCGCGTGAATTCGCAAAGGAAAGTTGTTAGTAGGTTAAAGCCTGCGAAATGGCGAAAGAGCCAGTGGGCCCAAAGGACAGGTAAGGCATAAAGGTAAAGGCCGATCAACTCTGTTTTGATCCAATGGTTCCCGTGACTTTGTAGCTGCAAACCAATCGGAGATTAATGTTCGCGAAGTCGCGAAAGACAGGTGGAAGTCACATGAAGGCGTGACGTGGCATGACAGCTGCTGCTTTTTGTAGAGCTCGATGGTGATGTGTCGATTGACACGTGGTTTTAAAAGATGACTGAGGGCCCACCAAGGTGTAACCGGCGGTTATGTGGGAATAGCTAAGTAAAACACGTGGCTGACTCAGAACTGAACCCAAAGGGGCTTCCAGGGCTAATGGCCAAATGCCACGTGGCATTTGTTAACCGGTGAACAAGTGGGGTATGTGATACTCAGATAAAGGTCCCATTTAAAAGTTGTTCATCTCAAGATTGATCCAACGCTTCTCATTGTTTCGTGGCCCAAAGATGGAAGCCGATTAACCTCTGCGAAATAGTGAAAACCGTTAGTTGTCAAGATGAAGCGCGGTTAGTAAAAACTGACGATCCCGGTTAGAAGTTAAAGGTCGGGTGGTTAGAGTTTCATCTAACACTTGGTGTAGCTTCGCGAAAGAAAAATGCTCGAGGGTTAAAGCTTGCGAAGTGGCGAAAAGGAAATAGGGCCCGGCACTAAGGTAAAGAGGTCAAACAGAGATAAAGATCGATCAAGTTCCATCTGATCGGACGGCTAGTGCAGCTTCACTGGGTTAAAATGCACGGTGGCTACCATCTGCGAAATAGTGAAAAGATTTCTAGCCCGTTGCCGGATGAGGAAATGTAAAAGGGTAAACCAAGTGCAAGTTTGATTTCATCTAGCGGTTGGCGTAACTTCACTAGATGAATGTGCAAGGATGTTATGCTCTGCGAAATGGCGAAAGAGCGAAAAGAAAATACACTGACATGTTATGACCTGTTGGAGCGAAATTTTTGAATTCTTCTATGAATTCAATTCTGAAGCAACGGCTGAAGCATGTGGTATCAATGTCACAGTTAAGAGCCCGATTGCCGTATATGGTCTCACATCAATTGAATGAAGGCATCATTTTGAAGAGTTGTTACAGAAAAGCGAGTGCAGAGCAAATTTTTTCAAGTGTAGAACAGAATTCTTCAAGCTGGGAACAGGTTCTCTTGTACTCTTGCTTAGCAATTACTTGACACTTTATTTAAATTGGGGTTTTGATCTATTACAAAACTGTTGTGGTTAGTAATTAAGTTGCTTGCATAGTAATTTTAAGATGGCACCTAAAAGGGAGTTCTCAGGAAAGGTTGATTACCATGAGAGGGCAATCTGTGATGATTTCCTAGAATAGTTGACAATGTCAACTAATGTGGCAGCTAGGATAAAAGAGTTAGTGCCAAGAGCTCCTTCCCTGAAAATAGGATAAGGATTGTACGACAAAGGCAATTGGCTGAGAGACCCACTGACAGGGTTGTCTGGATTGGGCTTATTCAAGATCGGATTTGGTATGAGACACTCCCCAGCCCCGTTGAACAGTATTTGGGAGCTGGATGTAGGCAAATTGGGAGTCCCTGGAGTATTCATGGATGTGGATCTCCTAACTCAGGTTGCACACAATTATGACCCAATTACAAGGAGTGTTAGGGATATAAATGGAAAAACCCTCATTGAAATAAATAATGAGGAGTTCAAAAATGTTTTTGGGCTAGTGAATTTTCCAATTTTTTAGAACCCATCAATTTTAAATCACTAGCTCAGGTTTACAATATACAGAGGAATCACCTTAGGAATGGGCCTCTTAAAGAATTCTTTGTGAAGATAGGTGGATTAACAGTTGTAGGACCCAATACTATGAGCCTTTCTCCTTGAATCTGTTCACCCTTAGAGCCAAGGGATTATACTGGTCACTCTGCCAAATTTTAGGAGAGGATGCTGAAGCAAACATGCCAACTCATTACATGTTAATGATTGCTCAAATTTTGAATCCTTCTCTGGCAATGACCTTTGATTATGCCTCCTATGTTACTAATGTCATCCATGATAGGGATAAAGAATGGGAAAGTGGATAGACCTTTTGGATTGTACTCCCTCCTCATGCACTTATTTTTATTCAAGAGTGGTGACTATTTTGCAAATGGAATGGATCTTGTGAAAGAAAAGGATGGAGAAAAGATGTCAGTCCAATTATGGAGTACAGTGTTGTTATGGGACAGAGAAGATGCTAGCTACTTGAAATTTGATAAGTGCTTTGCATCCAAGATTAGGACTCTTATCTGTTTAGAGAATCCAAGAGTCCCTAAGGTTCTTTTGGAATTCATTAGGCCAAAAGAGTTTGCTGAAAATATTAAAATTGTCCACAATTGGGTTGATATGTACTTATACCCTGTCTCCACAGTTTTTAGAGTGTATGGTTTCAGAGGCACTCCATTTTTGTTGTCATATCAGGTTCCACTGAAAGTAGGAATTGCAGAGGTTCTCAGGCATATTGGTAGTGTGCAAGAAGCAAAGCTGACAGGTAGAGGTAAAGGGACGATTTTCCCTACAATAACTATAGCTCATCAATTTGTAATAACTAAAAGGGGTTGGAAGTGCTTTGAAGATTTCCTTCAACCCTACCGTTTATCAATTGCAGTATCAAGGTGTGTTGACCCTGAAGATTTTTTCAACGGCATGTTCAGGAAAAGGGCAGTATGTAGAGGTAGACCTCACCAATTCCAATTCCCTGAAGACCTCATCAAGAATGACTTTGATTTGGAGGAACAAGAGTTAAGAAAAGAGAAATGGGTGGCATACAAGAAGGCCTTAGATTTTGTGCATCAATTTGACACCAGCTATGACCCTTTGTCCAGCTTTCACCCCTTTGAAGAAAAGGTAAAATTCTTAATTCTTTGTTTTGAAGATGTAATGTAGACACTGAAAGAGAAGAGGGAGGTGGTGATTAAGAACAACCCTGAGAAAGCAAGACTAGTTCTAACTAGGTCTACATCTGCCAAAGCCATCCCTCCAGGTGATTACATGTTACATAAGAAGTCCAACTATAGTGTGTTGGTGCCAACAACAGGGGAGTCTTCTACCTCAAAAGGGAAGAGGAAGATACAGGATGTCATTGACATTCAGGAGAGCCCAAAGAGGCAGAGATTGGGAAAGGAAGTACAATCTGATGAACCCTTGTATTCCCCATCTCAATCCCCTATTCATATAGGAGATGAACAGACGACAGCTGAGCAACTGTTACAATTAAGCAATCTTGGAGAGATAGCCTACACCTATGATGAAGTGAAAGAGGGAATGTCAGAAGAGCCCCTTTATGTTGAAATGAATATAACTACTAATGAGTTCAAAGGCCAGGAGTTGGATCCTGAGATCAAACAAGCCAGTGAGAATTTCTTGGCTGATAATAACTTTGTCACATCAGGAGCTTTCATGCAATTTGTGTGGAAGCAAAATATTGATCAATTTAATGCTAGGTGTGAAAAGAGGAAAGGTGAGCAGCCCCACAAGGATCTAGTTGTGGTGGAGGAAGAAATAAAGCAAGAAATGGTCACTGAGTTCAAGACCATCACTCCCGAGCAAGGAAGAGACATGGTAGCAAAAGCTGGTGTACTCATTCTCCCTGAATGGGACATAGCAGATGCCTTGGTTTTAGAGGCAATAAGGAAGGAGACTAAACCTATGGAGGGAGTCCCTTTCAGCAGGGATAATGTTGCCTTGGTCATGTGGTCTCTGAAAAGAGATGAAAACAGAAAGAATAAGGACACCCCAGGGTCAAGTTACCTTGGAGGTATGATAGTGAAAAGAGTACAAAGCATTGGGGTGGTAGAAGCTGCAAGCACTGTTCTAGAGACTACAAAGTTTAGTGTTGCAGTAGTAGAAAGAGAGGCAAAGGAAAGGGCAGATCTCCAAGCTAAGTTGAAGACAGTTTTAAAAGCCTATAACATCATTGCCAAGTTACAAAGCCAGTTGGCAGGACAATACCATCAAGGTGAGTCCTCAACATTGATGATCTCCTCTTCTCCTGCAAGGCCTCCACCTACCAGCCCCATTATTGAATTCCCACCATCTCCAGCACCTTCTAGTTCCCAGTTGATTGAGATCACTCCCCATGCATTGGAGAAGCTAAAACAGGCTCAGGCCCTATATGCAAGAAATATGAAGAGAGAGACAGGGATACAATTTTGAGTTTTGTTGACACCAAAGGGTCCTCACTAATGTACAACAGCATGAGCAAGATTTTGGAAATGTGGAATCAGTTAAATGGGGACAAGGCTGTTCTAATGCCTATTTTTTACAAGTGGAGACCTAAAGAGCAAGATATAGAACTTATATGTGTATCCTATGATGAGGCATGGGCTGATCCCATTATTAAATCTACCTCTGATATGACAAAGGATTTAGTAAAGTTAGCAGAAGAAATAGATAATGCAGATAGAAAGATCAACTTGTACAAGAAAGAATACACTAATCAAGTTTTTGAATTACTCCCAGGGGGTTTTGCCAGTCCAACTCAATTAAAGGACAAACAAATATGGCTTAAGGAATTAGAAGCCAAATTGTCATTAAGAATAAAAGGAATTATTAATTCAGAGGATGCCTCCATGTTTATCAAAAAAATTGAGGAGATTGAGAAAATCAAATCTCATTATGGTTTTTTGAATTCAGAGGTCAACAAAATGAGGAACTCTTCGAAAAGATTAGCCCAGACAAAAGGAAAAGTGATTAACTTCTCGTGGCCTGCTGATGATGTATACCAAGAGTGAACAAGAAAATATGCAGTGCTGGATGAAGAGCAGTTAGAAGAGGTTGCAATAGAACCACAAGTAGAAGAAGTCATGGATGTTGAAAAAGACTTGTAACCGCATTTGGAAAAGGTTTTTTAACTACTTCTTAAGAGAAGTAATGATTGTAACGATTTGCCTAGGAAATTCTGAAGCTATGTATGCATCCATGTTACTATAAATGGATACCAGGACTAGTAAAAAAGGGATCGCAAGGAATTGTAAGAAACCGCTGCAGAAATTTATCTGAGCTTTTTTCTAGGTCTTAATGGAGAACATTCAAATGTTTTTGTAATACTTTCTGAAATAATATCAATACACAGACCATCGGTTTTGAGCTTAAGCTTTGTGTTGTCTTCAAGTATGTTTGCAAGTATTTACTGTTTCATTTTGAGTAATCTAGGGTTATTCTTTTTGAATATGGGTTGTAAGGCAATTTCAAGTAGATGTGCTTCTTAGCTTTTCTCTTCAGAAGGGAAATTAAATACGCAGGAATCACCTCTATCAGTAAATTCTTTGTGGGATACTTTGAATTTGATAAATGCAGTTTAGTTTTGGTATGAATACATTCTTATGTATGTCAGGGATATGTGGAGATATTTGATTATGGGAGTATTGTTTAAACTTAGATGACTATGTGGCCTGGATAAGGCACTGGTATTAATTGTGGTTATCTTTTACATCATCTTGTAGGTTAATACTGAATTGGAGTACAAGTTTTATTTCTTTATTTCAATTGGTTTTAAGGTGATAAGATCCACTGGTTTTTGGACTGGTTTACTGTGGATTTGTATTTTAAAAGTGTGAATTCAGTTCACAAAAGGTATACCCACCTGAACTTTAGACAAGTTCGAAGTGTAGAAAGTTAATCAAACCTTGTCATATGTTGTTCTGAAAGTTTCCTTCTCTTTGATCTCACTTTTGCAGATAGAGTTTATCATATTATTATATGGGTCATAAGGGGAATCAGATTTTGAGAACAACAAAACCAATCACCCCACGACTAGTTTTAACAACCATTTTGATTGATTCCTTAATTTTAGCATTTTCATTTTCCAAATTTTTCATCCTGGCTTCATAGCCCTTCTTAAAATTGTCAAAAGCCTCCATATTAGTTTTAAGACATTCTATGAAAGATGCCATATCCTTATTAGATTTGGAGGTCATCTCATCTGACACCTACACTTTTTCCATCTGCTTGACTTTATCTTTGACAATTTCCAAATTATTGTTGTCTACTCTTTGTTTAAGTTGAATGTCCTTAATCTCATGAAAAATCCATTTAAAAATCTTAAAAGTATCCACAACCTCATTTCTGGCTAGAGCAATAACATCATTAACAAACTACTTATCAGAACAAAGAAAATGTGAGGGTTCAAGAGAGCTCGAAAAGGGTTGGCATTTCTCAAGATTTTGATTAGGAAGGGACTCACTAGAAGCAAAGTGAGAAGGCCTCTTGCCCTAGTTGTGAAGATTTTCAACCGAAGCACCAACAAGGTTAGGATCAATTTGATGAACAGGGGGGAGTGAGACCTACAAGAGTTTTTAGATTTAGGGCTCTTAACAACACTAGTTTTTTCCTTATTTTTAGGAGTGGTCGAAGAGGGAATGAATTCCTCATCCTCAGTCTTAGTATGGTACTCATCCTCTAAAGAGTGAGATTCTTTCGTATGAGAATTAACCTCACAAGGTGGGGGGAGGGAATTCATAGGCGGCAGATATTTCACATGATCAAAGACAAGAAGGATGAGACCTTCATGCAAAATAGGGTTTTTGATAGGATCCTTCTTATGATCAACAATGTCGGTATTTAAAGATCTCGTAGGAAAAAGGGGGAAATAAATTCTCACCTTATGTCAAAAATGGTTTAAGAGAGCAAAATGGTAGGCAAAGACTCTAGTACCTCCCATTAAGAGTGACATACTCCATAATCAGCTTCAGGACAACACCCTATATGGACTTGATCTTCATAGTGTTGTAGCTAGTAGTCCCATCTCTCACCAAATTTTTCCTCTCCTTCTCCTGCTTAGGGAAGAGTTTCACTACATTCTTAGAGAACTTTTTGTCTTTATAGAAATTGGAACGATCAGTAAAGAGACCAATGACCTCTGCAATGAGGTCCTCATTGATGACAGTTTCTCTACCAAAAGGTTGACAAATCCCTTATTATAGTTTTTGACAAAATCTTTAGTAAACTTAGCTTTCACCCCATGTAACTTCTCAATGTAAATAGTAAAGTTGTCTTTCTCCAAAATTCGCCAAATAGTTTGATTGTTTTTCAACGTTGTGCAATCCATGAGCTCCACATGCTTCAAATCTCCCCCCATTTTGTCACAACCACTGTGCCTGAAAACCAGTCTGTGAATAGCCAGACCACTACAATTCTTCAAGTAGAAATTTGTACCAAACTGTTTGTGAATGTGTTTTGATCCCAAACATACCCAGAAAATGTGTGGGAAGAAGGCTCTAGAATAGCAATTACTCCTAATCTCCCAAGAAATGTTCTTCGCACGCCACGCACAATTAATTCTAATTTCAAAAAATCACAAGGACGATTTACAAATCATTATAATAATAATTGCAACTTAGCTTCTCGGCTAGCAAGGTTATCTAGCCTAATTAAACCCCTCACTTCATCATTCAATTTATCCCCTTTTCGCCAAATTAGTTTTTCATGGGCGCTTTAACTCCTAAGTTGGCAAAATAGTCTGCCACCTTATTATTTTCTCTATAAGTATGAGAAATTAGACATTCTTCAAAAGAATTGATAATTGAATGAGATAAATTTATCCAAATAGCAATATTCCAAGAGGGATTTACTTCTTTTCTAAAACATTGGATAATATTTTTGAGTCCCCTTCAATCCATACCTTAGCAAAATTCATTTGTTTGGCGGTCAAGAGGGCCTGATAGGCTCTCATGGCTTCAGCAATGTGGTTAGTTTGGATACCCAATGAGAGTGCCACAGTCGAGATACAAGTGAAGTTAGTTATAACTAGCACCACTTTACATTTAATGTCATCCAATGAGAAAATTACAAGTCCTTAAAGCACATCCTTTTGAGGAAAAGGACCAATGAAAATTAACATAGCCTCAATGGTACAATTTACGAGTAGATGATATTTCACTCAATGCATACACCACAAGGGCTTCAATGTCTAAGCAATATTATATCATGTGCATTCATATTGGGGGTTTTAATATTCTAAAACTGAGGATACAATATGTTGCCTATCGGTGAAAATAGGAGGTTTTAAATTCAAGCTATGAAAAAATACAATATTTGGCGAAAATAGGGGGCTTTTAATTTAAACTATGTATTGGGAGGAGATGAAAAAAGGGGGTTTAGGGAAATATTTTTTGAAAATAGGGGGTTTCTTTAGTATGCCATGAACGTACGTACTATAACCCAAGTTCACTAAGTGAAACCCTTGTGGCATCCACATGTCCACTTGTTCTCCTTTGAATTAGGTTCGTTGAGCATGTTGACCTTGATTTGCTTGATTGGTGGAGATGAGTAGGTGTCACCTTAGCTTGCATTTTTTTTATAAACTTTTTTCTTTCTTCATCTTTGTTTTAACTCCACTTCTATATCATCTTAAACAAGTCTTTACATCTTTAACTTTTCTTAACTCTCCTGAAACTTTAAAATTCATTTTTTTATCATGCCTTTTGTACTTCCACCTTCATTTTTGAAATCCTTTGTGATGTTTTGCATTTAATCTCCTGGAATATCTTGATTTCAATATTTCATTATCCTCCTTGGAAATCCTCAAATTCACAAAAACCACTAAAAATATTTCAATGACACTCTTAGATCACTTAGACCTGCAAACGAATCATTAAAAAATATCAGATTTTTTATCTCTTCTTTCTAGATAAAATTGTCTCACTGAAACAAACATTCTTCATTGTTTTAAGAGTATTTTAAGACATTCTTTTAAAGCCCTTCCTACACAACTTCCTTTTCCTCTATGGATTTGAAGAAAACGTACCATTGTAAATGAACTTAGTATTTTATTTATTTCAAATGAAAATATTCAGTTGATTGCCTTGAAGGTTTATACATTCAATACTTTGATATTTAACTCAAGATTCGCAAAGGAATACCAAGTATTTTTTTCAATGTTATTGAGATAATATAAGAGAAAATATTGTAGAACATCTCTTTATAGCTTCGATCATAATATATAGATCTGAAGACTAAGATAAGCTGACTTAGTAGTTGTACAAAAATTGTTTGTTTGCATAACAATCCCTTGCTCAAAATCCTAATTTCATCTTTGTTGAAAGGATTTTGACAGCACAAACAAAAAAAATGACATTTATCATTAAATGCAACCTAATTCATGCACAATCTAATTCACATGTTGAGTTGGTCCTAATTGGCCTCTTCTATCACCATGTTTAGCACATAATTTTTTTTTATTCATAAGCTTGTCTTCCATTACCATGTTCAACCTTTTTCCTTCTACCTTCTCTTTCCACACTTTTTTGTTTCTATAAAAACTCCTCTACGAGCACTACTTGCTAGGCCCCTTGTATAGAATGTGATATATTTTATCTTGAATGAATAAAAAAAAATTACTTAAAAACTTTAGTTGTGTTATCTTTTAAATGGTTATTCTAAATGTTAAAGTCTATAGAGTTGATTTAATAGCTTTTTCTTATTTAACATCTAGATTTTAGAATTTTTTAAATAAATATATTTATATTTCTATGACAGGAATTTTTTTAGTTGATTGATCGAGTGGTCTTAATTCGTAATCTTTCTCTTATCTATCTTAATGTCTTCATTTTCCACAAAGTCCAACTGCAATGTGGTATGTCCTAACTTTGTACTCATCTATAATTACTCTTTGGGGTTCTTAGATTGACTCAAATTCAAAGCACATTTAAAGCTCTTTATGATCTAATTTATGGCCTCTTTTGAGTTCAAGATCCTTGAGTAGTTTGGGAGATCCAATTTTTAATATGGTTTTTACAAACTCATCCTCCATGTAGACGTTCTCCTCAAAGTTGAGTTCCACTAGTCCAACTATAGTAGCATCTATTTTTTGCCTGTAGTAATATCATTCAACACAATCACTCTTTTTATCCAAATAATCTACAACTAAGCCTTGTCTAAAAGGTTTTTAACATGAGAGCAATGTTTGCCACACATTGTGCTCTCCCACCTATACTATTTTCCACTCTTCATTCTTTGTGGGTCATAGCTCCATCGGTTTGCTTGAAATATGACACATGCACAAACACACTTTGTTATAGAGATCATACAACTTTAATTCATAAGACTTGGCTATTGATTTGAAAGCATTTGACACAAACTACGTAAGTGGGTCAAATGAACAACTGACTTAAATTCAAGAAGATCAAAGAATAATATGCTCAATATATTATGTTGAAGAAATGAACTAACTATGGGTCACTCCAAAAAAGATGACATCCAACCAAATTTTACTAATTGACACAATTGATTGCAATCATCCTACTTAGAGAGATTCTCTAAGTTAAAATTTTACCCCTTTTATAAAAACATGTTTATGCTTAAGAACCGCTTATTTATAGTCGTGTCTTCAACTTTTATTGTATGTATGTTTTATCTCTTTTTCAACCATTACAACTAGTTGTGAGTGACTCAATTTTCTAATGATGTGTATATAGATAATGGAATAGTTTAACATGACTAGCGTTCACAATCTAGTTTAACTACAACTTTGAAAGAAGTGTGATGCAATAGTTATCCATGAATGGGAGAAAAGTTATCTTTCATACTACCTATCTGTCACTAAATCTTCAAGAAACCTAATGCTTCAACTTCCACTATTCCCTAGTTTTTGTTGAATTCCACCATAACAGTAGTAAAAAAATTGTAGAGCCGAACATATCCAGTTGACTTGAAATTGACAACACATCCTTCTTGGATAACCTGAACTTATGTGGTAACACATGACACCTTGTGACATCATCTACCATTGTAATTATATTTGAGTTTACCTAGTTCAGTAACAAATAAGCCCTTAAGTGCATCCCAACTAGAAAGAGGAATCTCAATTCAACCTATACTAAACCAAGGGTCCCATCATCTTCATTTTTCATTTTTTTTATGATGACAAGAAAAGCACCCCATACATGTGATCACTAGAAATGACATAAATATAACAATACATAACAAATGAGGGCATTATTACACATGCACATAGTGATTTAACTCACAAATAATGCTCAATTGATAATAGAAAATAGATGCAACTTTATTGTGTGCATCCTCTCATTAATTGGTTCACTACTCACCCTCCAAATACATCCCAACAAGAAATAGGAATGTCAATGTATCCCACACTACATTGTAAGTTTCATCCTTCTAGAACCATTTTTAGCTATGTTCACAAGACAAACATCCTTACTAGTTGTCATAACCAAGGTGTAAGTCTTTCAAAATACAACATATAAAAAGAAATTAATGATATTCCACAACTTGCTAAACATTTGATTTAGTGGATCACTTCTACCACCTCCTAACAACGAGCAAAAATTGGTATAAACTAGAACAAGGTAGCTTATACACACATTATAGGTACACATAGTGGTTAACTCATGCATACATATCATATTTTGTCTTTGAGATAAGGTTCTTACACTACTAATAATAAATAAAATAATTATAGCAAACTATAATGAATAATTAAAATACACTTTTATTTTGGCCTTTAAAATCACAATATTTTTTTACTTTAAGAATTTCAACATGCATATAATATGACTTATATAAAATATTATTTATTTTAAATGAACATATTTACACAAGCTTCTCTTAGCTTCAAAAATATTTATTCAAACGTTCTCTACTAACAAAGCCAACCATGTGAAGGTTGAAGCTTGTTTGGCCTCCCTTAATTGACCTAAGACAACCACAAAACAACACAAAACGACATGGCACGACCCAACACAACACATTTTATTTAATTTATAATTAAAATTGTTTACATAATTTTAAATATTAAACTTAAACATGAATATTATGTTGTCATATTTTATGATTTGTTATTAATTATCAAATATGGAATAGTATTCATAAAGTGACTAAATTTTGAATTTGTAATGGTTATAATTATACTTTGTGCATTATTTTTTTTAACAATTCACTAAAAAAAATTCTTTTTTTTTTAATATTCATAAGACTTTTAAGAAGAGGGCTTATGTTTTTTTTTCTACTTCTAGAGGTATCCTTGCGACCTACCCCAACACCCGATCTGCCTTACCTTGGTCTTACTTATTGCCAAATTGAGGTCAAGAAAAAACTGAGACAAAGAAGCGGAGGAAAAAAAAACAAGTTTATGTTGTGAGTAAATGATTAATTTATTTTTAAAATTGTGATTTCTTCTAGAGGTATCCCCACTGCCCACTCCAACGCCCGATCCGTCTTACCTTGGTTTTACTTATTGCTAAGTTGGGGTCGGGAAGGAGCTGAAGCAAAGCAAAATAAGGGAACAAGAAACAAACCTATGTTGTGAGTAAATGATTAATTTATTTTTTAAATTGTGATTTCTTATAGAGGTATCCCTGCAACCCACCCCAACGCTTGAATTATCTTACATTGGTCTTACTTATTGTCAAATTGGGGTCATAAAGAAGCTGGGACAAAGGAAGCAGAGGAACAAGAAGCAAGTTTATGTTGTGAGTAAATGATTAATTTATTTTTAAAATTGTGATTTCTTTTAGAGGTATCCCTGCAACCCACCCAATGTCTGATATGTCTTACCTTTGTCTTACCTATGGTCAAGTTGGGGTCAGGAGGTGAGGCAAATGAAATGGATGAACAAAAATCAAGCTTATGTTGTGAGTAAATGATTCATTTATTTTTAAAATTGTTATTTCTTCTATTAAATATCTTCGCGACCCACCCCAACGTTTGATCTGTCTTACCTTAGTCTTACTTATTGCCAAATCGGAGTTAGAAAGGAGTTGAGGCAAAAGAAGCAGAGGAACAAGAAACAGGTTTTATTGTGAGTAAATGATTAATTTATTTTTAAAATTGTGATTTCTTCTTGAAGTATCCCCGCGACCCACCTCAACATCTGATCTGCCATACATTGGTCTTACTTATTGTCAAATTGTAGTCGAAAAAGAGTTGAGGCAAAAGAAGCATAGGAACAAAAAACAAGCTTATCTTATGAGTAAATGATTCATTTATTTTTAAAATTGTGATTCCTTCTAGAGTTATCCCTGCAACCCACCCCAACGCCCGATCTACCTTACCTTGGTCTTACTTATTATCAAGATAGGGTCATCAAGGAGCTGAAACAAAAAATCAAATTTATGTTGTAAGTAAATGATGAATTTATTTATAAAATTGTAATTTCTTTTAGAGGTATCCCTACGACCCACCCCAACGTCTAATCCACGTCTAATTGCCAAGTTGGGGTCATGAAGGAGGTGAGACAAAGAAAGCATAGAAACAAGAAGTTTATGTCGTGAATAAATGATTAATTTATTTTTAAAATTATGATTTATTATAAAGGTATCCCCGCGACCCACCCCAACACTCGATCCGTCTTACTTTGGTTTTATTTTTTGTTAAGTTAGGGTCAAGAAGGAGCTGAAACAAAGGAAGTAGTGGAACACGAAACAAGGTTATGTTGTGCGAAAATGATTAATATATTTTTTAAATTGTGATTTCCTATAGAGGTATCCCTACGACCCACCCCAATATCCAATCATCCTTACCTTGGTCTTACTTATTGTCATGTTCGGGTCATGAAAGAGCTGAGGCAAATGAAATAGAGTACCAAGAAGCAAGTTTATGTTGTAAGTAAATGATTAATTTATTTTTAAAATTGTGATTTTTTCTAGAGATATCCCTACGACCCACCCCAACACTCGATCCACCTTACCTTGGTCTTACTTATTGCCAAATTGGGGTCAGGAATGAGCTAAGACAAGAGAAGCAAAGGAATAAGAAGCAAGTTTAAGTTGTGAGTAGATCAATTTATTTTTGAATTTTGATTTCTTTTAGAAGTATCCTCACGACCCACCTCAAAGCCCGATAAGTCTTACCTTGGTCTAACTTATTGCCCAGTTGGAGTCAAGAAAAGAGTTGAGGCAAAAGAAGTAGAGAAACAAAAAGTGAGTTTATGTTATGAGTAAATAATTAATTTATTTTTAAAATTGTGATTTTTTCTAAAGGTATCCCTGCGACCCACCTCAATGCCCGATCTGTCATACCTTGGTTTTACTTGTTGCCAAGTTGGGGTCAAGAAATGAGTTGAGACAAAACAAAGGAACAACAAGAAAACTTATTTTGTGAATAAAGGATTAATTTATTTCTAAAATTGTGATTTTTTGTATAGGTATCCCTACGACCCACCTCAACGTCGGATCCACTTTACTTAAGTCTTACTTATTGCCAAGTTAGGGTCATGAAGGAGTTGAGACAAAGCAAAGCAAAGGAACAAAAAACAAGATTATGTTGTGAGTAAATGATTAGGTAATTTTTAAAGATGATTTTTTCTACAGGTATACCTGCGAACCACCCCAACGCTTAATCTATATTACCTCAGTCTTACTTATTGCCAAGTTGGAATCATGAAGGAGATGAAGCAAAAGAAGCAAAGAAACAAAAAAATAAGATTTTGTTTTAAGTAAATGATTAATTTATTTTTAAAATTGTGATTTCTTCTAGAAATAGCCTGGCGACCCACCCCAACATCTGATCCACCTTACCTTGGTCTTACTTATTGCCAAGTTGGGGCTAGGAAGGCACTGAAGCAAATGAAGCAGAGGAAAAAGAAGCAAATTTATGTTGTGAATAAATGATTAATTTATTTATAAAATTATGATTTCTTCTAAAAATATCCATACGACCCACCCCAACATCTGATCCCCCTTACCTTGGTCTTACTTATTGTCAAGTTGTGGTCAGGAAATGAGCTGGGGCAAAGGAAAGCAAAGGAACAAGAAGCAAACTTATGGTGTGAGTAAATAATTTATTGAGGTATCCCTACGACCCACCCTAATGTCAGATCCGATTTACCTTGGTCTTACTTATTACCAAATAAAGGTCACCGAAAAGTTGAGGCAAAGGTAAGCAAAGGAAAAAAAAATAAGATTATGTTGTGAGTAAATGATTAATTTATTTTTAAAATTATGATTTTCTCTAGAGGTATCCCTACGACCCACCCCAACGCTCAATCCACCTTACCTTGGTCTTACTTATTGTCAAGTTGGGGTCACCAAAAACCTAAAGCAAAGGAAGAAGAGGAACAATAAGAAAAATTATATTGTGAGAAATGATTAATTTATTTATAAAATTGTGATTTCTTTTAGAAGTATCCATGCGACCCACCCCAACGTCGAAATGGTTTTACCTTGGTCTTGTTTATTGTCAAATTGAGGTCGGGTAGGAGCTGAAACAAAGAAAAGCATTGAAACAAGAAACAAGATTATATTGTGAGTAATGATTAATTTATTTCTAGAGGTATTCGTGTGACCCACCCCAACGTTTGATCCAACTTACCGTGGTCTTACTTATTGTTAAATTGGGGTCATGAAGGAGTTAAGAAAAGAAAGCAGAGGAACAAGAAGCAAGTTTTTGTTGTGAGTAAAAGATTAATTTATTTTTAAAACTATGATTTCTTCTAGAATTATCACCGCGACCCACCCCAACTTCCAATCTGCCTTACCTTGGTCTTACTTATTGCCAAGTTGGGGTCAGAATGAGTTGAGCCAAATGAAACAGAAAAACAAGAAGCAAATTTATGTTGTGAGTAAATGATTAATTTATTTATAAAATTGTGATTACTTCTAGAGGTATGCTTGCGACCCACCCCAACGTCTGATCCGCCTTACCTTGGTCTTACTTATTGCCAAGTTGGGGTCAGGAAATTAGCAGAGGCAAAGGAAACCAAAGGAACAAAAATAAAACATATGTTGTGAATAGATGATTAATTTGTTTCTAAAATTATGATTTTTTCTATAGGAATCTCTACGACCCACCTCAACGTCGAATCCGCATTACCTTGGTCTTACTTGTTGCCAAGTTAGGGTAGGGAAAAAGTTGAGGCAAAGGAAAGCAAAAGAACAAGAAACAAAATTATGTTGTGAATAAGTGATTAATTTATTTTTAAAATTGTGATTTCTTTTAGAAATAAACCCGTGACTCACCCCAACGTCCGATCTGCCTTACCTTGGTCTTACTTATTGCCAAGTTGGGGTCAAGAAAGAGCTAAGTCAAATGAAGCAGAGGAACAAGAAGCAAATTTATGTTGTGACTAAATAATTAACTTATTTATAAAATTATGATTTCTTCTAAAGGTATCCCTACAACCCACCCCGACATCCGATCCGCCTTACCTTGGTCTTACTTATTGCCAAGTTGGGGTCAAGAAACGAGTTGAAGCAAAAGAAAGCAAAGGAATAAGAAGCAATCTTATGTTGTCAGTAAATAATTATTTGTTTTTAAATTTGTGATTTTTTCTAAAAGTATCTCTACGACCTACCCCAACGTCAGATTTGTTTTACCTTAGTCTTACTTATTGTCAAGTTGGGGTCACTAAGAAGTTGAGGCAAAGGAAAGCAAACGAACAAAAACAAGATTATGTTGTGAGTAAATGATTCATTGACTTTTAAAATTGTGATTTTTTCTAGAGTTATCCCTGCAACCCACCCCAACGCTCGATCCACCTTTTATTGGTCTTATTTATTGCGAAGTTGGGGTCATGAAGGGAGAGAAAATAAATCAACAAGAAGAAAAATTATGTTGTGGGTAATGATTAATTTATTTATAAAATTGTGATTTCTTATAGAGGTATCCCTCCAACCCACCCCGACATTGGATCCCACTTTACCTTGATCTTATTTATTATCAAATTGGGGTCAGATAGGAGCTCAAATAAAGGAAAGCATAGAAACAAGAAACTAAATTATGTTGTGAGTAATGATTAATTCATTTTAAAAATTGTGATTTTTTCCAAAAGTATCTGTGTGAATCACTTCCAACGTTTGATTCACCTTTACCTTGGTCTTACTTATTGTTATGGTGGGGTCATGAATAAGCTAAGGCAAAGGAAGCAGAGGAACAAAAAACAAGTTTTTGTTGTGAGTAAATGATTAATTTATTTTTAAAATTGTGATTTTTTCTAGACATATCGCTACCACCCACCCTAACGCTCGATCCACCTTACCTTAGTCTTACTTATTGCCATGTTGGGGTCACCAAAGAGCTGAGGCAAAAGAAGCAGAGGAACAATAATAAAAATTATGTTGTAAGTAATGATTAATTTATTTATAAAATTGAGATTTCTTTTAGAAGTATCCCTGGGACCCACCCCAACGTCGGACCCATTTTACCTTGGTCTTATTTATCGTCAAATTGAAGTCAGGTAGGAGTTGAAACAAAGGAAAGCATAGAAATAAGAAACAAGATCATATTTTGAGTAAACGATTGATTTATTTCTAGAGGTATTAGTGTGACCCACCCCAATGTTTGATCCAACTTACCTTGGTGTTACTTATTGTTAAGTTGGGTTCATGAATGAGTTAAAAAAAGAAAGTAGAGGAACTAGATGAACAAGTAGCAAGTTTTTTGTTGTGAGTAAAAGATTATTTTATTTTTAAAATTGTGATTTATTCTACAAGTATCCCCGCGACCCACTCCAACGTCCAATCCACATTACCTTGGTCTTACTTATTGTCAAGTTGGGGTCAGGAAGGACCTGAACCAAATGAAGTAGAAAAAAAAGAAGCAAATTTATGGTGAGTAAATGATTAATTTATTTATAAAATTGTGATTTCTTCTAGAGGTATCCTTGCGACCCACCCTAACGTCTGATCCGCCTTACCTTGGTCTTACTTATTGCCAAGTTGGGGTTAGGAAATGAACTGAGGCAAAGGAAAGCAAAGGAACAAGAAGAAAACTTATGTTGTGAATAAATGATTAATTTATTTCTAAAATTGTGATTTTTCTATAAGTATCCCTACGACCCACTTCAACGTCCGATCCGCTTTACCTTGGTCTTACTTATTGCCAAGTTAGAGTCAAGAAGGAGTTGAGGCAAAGGAATGCAAAGGAACAAAAAACAAGATTATATTTTGAGTAAATGATTAATTAATTTATAAAATTGTGATATTTTCTACAGGAATCCCTGCGACCCACCCCAACGCTCAATCCACATTACTTTGGTCTAACTTATTGTCAAGTTGAAGTCATGAAGGAGATGAAGCAAAAATAGTAGAGAAACAAAAACAAGCTTTTCTTGTGAGTAATTGATTAATTCACTTTAAAAATTGTGATTTCTTCTAAAAATATTCTCGCGACCCACCCCAATGTCCGATCCGCCTTACCTTAGTCTTACTTATTGCAAAGTTAGGCTCAAGAAGGCGCTGAGGCAAATGAAGCAAAGGAACAAAAAGCAAATTTATGTTGCGAGTAAATAATTTATTTATTTATAAAATTATGATTTCTACTAAAGGTACCCCTATGATCCGCCCCAACACCCAATCCGCTTTACCTTGGTCTTACTTATTGCCAAGTTGGAGTCAGGAAATGAGCTGAGGCAAAGTAAAGCAAATGAACAAGAAGCAAACTTATGTTCTGAATAAATGGTTAATTTATTTCCAAAACTGTGATTTTTCTATAGGTGTCCCTACGACCCACCTCAACATGGAATCTATTTTATCTTGGTCTTCTTTATTGTCAAGTTAGAGTTGGGAAGGAGTTGAAGCAAAGGAAAGCAAATGAACAAGAAACAAGATTATATTCTGAGTAAATGATTAATTAATTTATAAAATTGTGATTTTTTCTACAGGTATCCCTACGACCCACCTCAACGCTCGATCCACATTACCTTGGTCTTACTTATTGCCAAGTTGGAGTCATGAAGGAGATGATGCAAAAGAAGTAAAGAAACAAAAACAAGCTTTTGTTGTGAGTAATTGATCAATTTATTTTTATAATTGGGATTTCTTCTAGAAATATCCATGCAACCCACCCCAGCGTACGATCCACCTTACCTTGGTTTTACTTGTTGCAAAGTTGGGGTTAGGAAGGAGCTGAGGCAAATGAAGCAGAAAAACAAAAAGAAAATTTATGTTGTGAGTAAATAATTTATTTATTTATAAAATTATGATTTCTTCTAAAGGTATCCCTACCATCCACCCCAACGTCTGATCCGCCTTACCTTGGTCTTACTAGTTGCCAAGTTGGGGTCGGGAAATGAGTTGAAGCAAAGGAAAACAAAGGAACAAGAAGCAAACTTATGTTGTGATTAAATAATTAATTTATTTTTAAATTTGTGATTTTTTTAGAGGTATCCGTACGATTCACCCCAACGTCAAATCCGCTTTACCTTGGTCTTACTTATTGCGAAGTTGGGGTCACCAAGGAGCTAAGGCAAAGAAAATCAAAGGAACAAAAAACAATATTATGTTGCGAGTAAATGATTAAATTATTTTCAAAATTGTGATTTTTTCTAGTGGTATCCCTGCGACCCACCCCAACGCTCGATCCACCTTACTTTGGTTTTACTTATTGCCAACTTGGGTCGTGAAGGAGCTGAAACAAAGGAAGCGGAGGAACAAGAAGAAAAATTATGTTGCTAATAATGATTAACTTATTTATAAAATTGTGATTTCTTCTAGACATATCCCTTCGACCCACCCTAGCATCAGATCCGCTTTATCTTCGTCTTATTTATTGTCAAATTGGGGTCAGATAGGAGCTAAAACATAGGAAAGCATAAAAACAAGATTATATTGTGAGTAATGATTAATTTATTTTAGAAATTTATGATTTTTTCTAGTATCCGTGCGACCAACCCCAACGTTGGATCCACCTTACCTTGGTATTACTTACTATTAAATTAGAGTCATAAAGGAACCAAGACAAAGGAAGCAAAGGAACAAGAATCAAGTTTTTGTTGTAAGTAAAATATTAATTTATTTTTAAAATTGTGATTTCTTTTAGAAATATCACCGCGACCCAACCCAACATCCAATCTGCCTTACCTTAGTCTTACTTGTTACCAAGTTGGGGTCAGGAAGGAGCTGAGCCAAATGAAACAGAAAAATAAGAAGCAAATTTATGTTGAGTAAATGATTAATTTATTTATAAAATTGTGATTTCTTATAGAGGTATCTTTACGACCCACCTCAATGTCTGATCTGCCTTACCTTGGTCTTACTTATTGCCAAGTTGGGGTCAGGAAACAAGCTGAGGCAAACGAAAGCAAAGGAACAATAATAAAACATATGTTGTGAATAGATGATTAATTTGTTTCTAAAATTGTGATTTTTTCTATAGGAATCCCTACGACCCATCTCAATATTGAATCCACATTACCTTGGTCTTACTTCTTGCCAAGCCAGTGTCATGAAGAAATTGAGGCAAATGAAAACAAAAGAACAAGAAACAAAATTATGTTGTGAGTAATCGATTAATTTATTTTTAAAATTGTGATTTCTTTTAGAAATATCGTCGCGACCCACCCCAACGTCTGATCTGCCTTACCTTGGTCTTACTTATTGCCAAGTTGGGATCAAGAAAGAGTTGAGCCAAATGAAGCAGAGGAACAAGAAGCAAATTTATGTTGTGACTAAATAATTAACTTATTTATAAAATTATGATTTCTTCTAAAGGTGTCCCTACGACCCACCCCAACGTCTGATCCGCCTTACCTTGGTCTTACTTATTGTCAAGTTGGGGTCAAGAAACGAGTTGAAGAAAAGGAAAGCAAAGGAACAAGAAGCAATCTTATGTTGTCAGTAAATGATTATTTGTTTTTAAATTTGTGATTTTTTCTAAAGGTATCTCTACAACCTACCCCAACGTCGGATCTGTTTTACCTTAGTCTTACTTATTGTCAAGTTGGGGTCACCAAAAAATTGAGGCAAAGGAAAACAAACGAACAAAAAACAAGATTATGTTGTGAGTAAATGATTAGTTTATTTTTTAAATTTTAATTTTTTCTAGAGGTATCCCTGTGAACCACCCCAACGCTCAATCCACCTTTTATTGGTCTTATTTATTGCAAAGTTAGGGTCATGAAAGAGCTGAGGCAAAAAAAACAAATAAACAAGAAGAAAAATTATGTTGAGTAATGATTAATTTATTTATAAAATTGTGATTTCTTGTAGAGGTATCCCTTCGACCCACCCCGACGTTGGATCCCACTTTACCTTAGTCTTATTTATTATCAAATCAGGATCAGATAGGAGCTGAAATAAAGGAAAGCATAGAAACAAGAAACTAAATTATGTTGTGAGTAATGATTAATTCATTTTAAAAATTGCGATTTTTTCCAAAAGTATCCGTGCGAATCTCTTCCAACATTTCATTCACCTTTACCTTAGTCTTACCTATTGTTATGGTGGGTCATTAATAAGCTTTGGCAAAGGAAGCCAAGGAACAAGAAGCAAGTTCTTTGTTGTGAGTAAATAATTAATTTATTTTTAAAAATGTGTTTTTTCTAGACGTATCCCTACCGCCCACCCCAACGCTCGATCCACCTTACCTTAGTCTTACTTATTGTCAAGTTGGGGTCACCAAAAAACTGAGGCAAAAGAAGCAAAGGAACAATAATAAAAGTTATGTTGTAAGTAATGATTAATTTATTTATAAAATTGAGATTTCTTTTAGAAGTATCCCTACGACCCACCCCAACGTCGGAACCGTTTTACCTTGATCTTATTTATTGTCAAATTGAAGTCAAGTAGGACTTGAAACAAAGGAAAGCATAGAAACAAGAAACAAAATCATATTGTGAGTAAACAAATAAATTTATTTCTAGAGGTATCAGTGCGACCCACCCTAACGTTTGATCCAACTTACCTTGGTCTTACTTATTGTTGAATTAGGTTCATGAATGAGTTAAAAAAAGAAAGTAGAGGAACAAGTAGCAAGTTTTTTGTTGTAAGTAAAAGATTAATTTATTTTTAAAATTGTGATTTATTCTACAAGTATCCCCGCGACCCACTCCAACGTCTAATCCGCGTTATCTCCGTCTTACTTATTGCCAAGTTGTGGTCAAGAAGGACCTCAGCCAAATGAAGCAGAAAAACAAGAAGCAAATTTATGGTAAATGATTAATTTATTTATAAAATTGTGATTTCTTCTAGAGGTATCCTTGCGACCCACCCCAACATCTGATCCGCCTTACCTTGGTCTTACTTATTGCCAAGTTGGGGTCAGGAAATGCGCTGAGACAAAGGAAAGCAAAGGAACACGAAGAAAACTTATGTTGTGAATAAATGATTAATTTATTTCTAAAATTGTGATTTTTTTATAAGTATCCCTACGACCCACCTCAACGTCGGATCCATTTTACCTTGATCTTACTTATTGTCAAGTTAGAGTCAAGGAGTTGAGGCAAAGGAATGCAAAGGAACAAGAAACAAGATTATATTCTAAGTAAATGATTAATTAATTTATAAAATTGTGATTTTTTCTACAAGTATCATTGCGACCCACCCCAGCGCTTGATCCACATTACTTTGGTCTAACTTATTGTCAAGTTGAAATCATGAAGGAGATGAAGCAAAAATAGCAGAGAAACAAAAACAACCTTTTGTTGTGAGTAATTGATTAATTCATTTTAAAAATTGTGATTTCTTCTAAAAATATCCCCGCGACCCACCCCAACGTCTGATCCGCCTTATCTTGGTCTTATTTATTGCAAAGTTGGGGTCATGAAGGCGCTGAGGCAAATGAAACAAAGGAACAAAAAGCAAATTTATGTTGCGAGTAAATAATTTATTTATTTATAAAATTATAATTTCTACTAAAAATACCCCTACGATCTGCCCCAACACCCGATCCACTTTACCTTGGTCTTGCTTATTGCCAAGTTGGGGTCAGGAAATGAGTTGAGGCAAAATAAAGCAAAGGAACAAGAAGCAAACTTATGTTCTAAATAAATGGTTAATTTATTTCCAAAATTGTGATTTTTCTATAGGTGTCCCTACGACCCACCTCAATGTGGAATCTGTTTTATCTTGTTCTTCTTTATTGTCAAGTTAGAGTCGGGAAGAAGTTGAGGCAAATGAAATCAAATGAACAAGAAACAAGATTATATTTTGAATAAATAATTAATTTATTTATAAAATTGTGATTTTTTCTACAAGTATCCCTACAACCCACCCCAACACTCGATCCACATTACCTTGGTCTTACTTATTGCCAAGTTGGAGTCATGAAGGAGATGAGGCAAAAGAAGCAAAGAAACAAAAACAAGCTTTTGTTGTGAGTAATTGATAAATTTATTTTTAAAATTGTGATTTCTTCTAGAAATATCCATGCAACCCACCCCAACATACGATTCACCTTACCTTGGTCTTACTTGTTGCAAAGTTGGGGTCAGGAAGAAGCTGCGGCAAATGAAGCAAAAAAACAAAAAAAAAATTTATGTTGTGACTAAATAATTAATTTATTTATAAAATTATGATTTCTTCTAAAAGTATCCCTACGATCCGCCCCAACATCCGATCCGCCTTACCTTGGTCTTACTTATTGCCAAGTTGGGGTCGGAAAATGAGCTGAGACAAAGGAAAACAAAGGAACAAGAAGCAAACTTATGTTGTGATTAAATAATTAACTTATTTATAAATTTGTGATTTTTTTTAAAGGTATCCATATGGTTCACCCCAACGTCGGATCCATTTTGCCTTGGCCTTACTTATTGCCAACTTGGGGTCACCAAGAAGCTGAGGCAAAGAAAATCAAAGGAACAAAAAACAATATTATGTTGTGAGTAATGATTAATTTATTTTCAAAATTGTGATTTTTTCTAAAGGTATCCTTGCGACCCATCCCAACGCTCGATCCACCTTACCTTGGTTTTACTTATTGCCAACTTGGGTCATGAAGGAGCTGAGGCAAAGGAAGCGGAGGAACAAGAAGAAAAATTATGTTGCTAATAATGATTAATTTATTTATCAAATTGTGATTTCTTCTAGACATATCCCTTCGACCCACCCCAACGTCGGATCCACTTTACGATGATCTTATTTATTGTCAAACTGGGGTCAGATAAGAGCTGATACAAAGGAAAGCATAGAAACAAGAAACAAGAAAACAATATTATGTTGTGAGTAATGATTAAATTATTTTAAAAATTTGTGATTTTTTCTAGATGTATCCGTGCGACCCACCCCAACGTTGGATCCACCTTACTTTGGTCTTCTTTATTGTTAAGTTGGGGTCATGAAGGAGCTGAGGCAAAGCAAGCAGAGAAACAAGAATCAAATTTTTGTTGTGAGTAAAATATTAATTTATTTTTAAAATTGTGATTTCTTCTAGAAGTATCGTCGCGACCCACCCCAACATCCAATCTGTCTTACCTTGGTCTTACTTATTGCCAAATTGGGGTCAGGAAAGAGCTGAGCCAAACGAAACAGAAAAACAAAAAACAAATTTATCTTGAGTAAATGATTAATTTATTTATAAAATTGTGATTTCTTCTAGAGGTATCCTTGCAACCCACCCCAACATCTGATCCGCCTTACCTTGGTCTTACTTATTGCCAAGTTGGTGTCAAGAAATGAGTTGAGACAAAGAAAAGCAAAGGAACAATAATAAAACATATGTTGTGAATAAATGATTAATTTGTTTCTAAAATTGTGATTTTTTCATAAGTATCCCTACGACCCACCTCAACGTCGAATCCGCATTACTTTGCCCTTACTTCTTGCCAAGTTAAGGTCAGGAAGAAGTTGAGACAAAGGAAAGCAAAGGAACAAGAAAAACAAAATTATGTTGTGAGTAAATAATTAATTTATTTTTAAAATTGTGATTTCTTTTAGAAATACCCCCACGACCCACCCCAACGTCCGATCTACCTTATCTTGGTCTTACTTATTGCCAATATGGAGTCAGAAAGAACTGAGCCAAATGAAGCAAAGGAACAAGAAGCAAATTTATGTTGTGACTAAATAATTAACTTATTTATAAAATTATGATTTCTTCTTAAAGTATCCCTACAACCCACCCCAACGTCCGATCCGCCTTACCTTGGTCTTACTTATTGCCAAATTGGGGTCAAGAAACGAGCTGAATCAAAAAAAAGAAAAGGAACAAGAACCAATCTTATGTTGTCAGTAAATAATTATTTGTTTTTAAATTTGTGATTTTTTCTAAAGATATCTCTACGTCCTACCCCAACGTCGGATTTGTTTTACCTTAGTCTTACTTATTGTCAAGTTGGGGTCACCAAGAAGCTGAGGCAAAGGAAAACAAATGAACAAAAACAAGATTATGTTGTGAGTAAATGATTAATTTACTTTTAAAATTGTGATTTTTTCTAGAGTTACCCCTGCAACCCACCCCAACACTCGATCCACCTTTTATTGGTCTTATTTATTGCGAAGTTCGGGTCATGAAGGAGCTGAGGCAAAGAAAGCAAATAAACAAAAAAAAAAATTTATGTTGTGGGTAATGATTAATTTATTTATAAAATTGTGATTTCTTGTAGAGGCATCCCTCCAACCCACCCCGATGTTGGATCCCACTTTATCTTGGTCTTATTTATTATCAAATCGGGGTCAGATAGGAGCTGAAATAAAAGAAAGCTTAGAAACAAAAAACAAGATTATGTTGAGTAACGATTAATTCATTTTAAAAATTGCTATTTTTTCCAAAAGCATCCGTGTGAATCACTTCCGACATTTGATCCACCTTTACCTTAGTCTTACTTATTGTTATGGTGGGGTCATGAATAAGCTGAGGCAAAGGAAGCAGAGGAACAAGAAGCAAGTTTTTGTTGTCAGTAGATGATTAATTTTTGTTTTAAATTGTGATTTTTTCTAGACGTATTCCTACCACCCACCCTAACGCTCGATCCACCTTACCTTAGTCTTACTTATTGCCAAGTTGGTGTCACCAAAGAGCCGAGGCAAAAGAAATAGAGGAACAATAATAAAAATTATGTTGTAAGTAATGATTAATTTATTTATAAAATTGAGATTTCTTTTAGAAGTATACCTGCGACCCACCCCAACGTCGGAACCGCTTTACCTTGGTCTTATTTATTGTCAAATTGTAGTCAAATAGGAGTTGAAATAAAAGAAAGCATAGAAACAAGAAACAAGATCATGTTATGAGTAAACGATTAATTTATTTATAGAGGTATCAGTTCGACCAACCCCAACATTTGATCCAACTTACCTTGGTCTTACTTATTGTTAGGTTGGGTTCATGAATGAATTAAAAAAAGAAAGTAGAGGAACAAGTAACCAGTTTTTTGCTCTGAGTAAAAGATTAATTTATTTTTAAAATTGTGATTTATTCTACAAGTATCCCTGCGACCCACTGCAACGTCTGATCCACATTACCTCGATCTTACTTATTGCCAAGTTGGAATAAGGAAGGACCTAAACCAAATGAAGCAGAAAAACAAGAAGCAAATTTATGGTGAATAAATGATTAATTTATTTATAAAATTGTGATTTCTTCTAGAGTATCCTTGCGACCCACCCCAACGTCTGATCCGCCTTACCTTGGTCTTACTTATTGCCAAGTTGGGGTCAGGAAACGAGTTGAGGCAAAGGAAAGCAAAGCAACAATAATAAAACATATGTTGTGAATAAATGATTAATTTGTTTCTAAAATTGTGATTCTTTCTGTAAATATCCCTACGACCCACCTCAACGTCGAATCCGCATTACCTTGGTCTTACTTCTTGCCAAGTTAAGGTCGGGAAAAAGTTGAGGCAAAGGAAAGCAAAGAAACAAGAAAAACTAAATTATGTTGTGAGTAAATGATTAATTTATTTTTAAAATTGTGATTTCTTTTAGAAATATCCCCACCACCCACCCCAACTTCCGATCTGCCTTATCTTGCTCTTACTTATTGCCGAGACGGGATCAGGAAGGAACTGAGCCAAATGAAGCAAAGAAACAAGAAGCAAATTTATGTTGTGACTAAATAATTAACTTATTTATAAAATTATGATTTCTTCTAAAGGTATCCCTACAACCCACCCCAACGTCCGATCCGCCTTACCTTGATCTTACTTATTGCCAAGTTGGGGTCAAGGAACGAGCAGAAGCGAAGGAAAGCAAAGGAACAAGAAGCAATCTTATGTTGTGAGTAAATAATTATTTGTTTTTAAATTTGTGATTTTTTCTAAAGGTATCTCTACGACCTACCCCAACATCGCATTTGTTTTGCCTTAGTCTTACTTATTGTCAAGCTGGGGTCACCAAAAAGCTGAGGCAAAGGAAAACAAACGAATAGAAAACAAGATTATGTTGTGAGTAAATGATTAATTTACTTTTAAAATTGTGATTTTTTCTTGAAGTATCTCTGCGACCCACCCCAACGCTCCATCTACCTTTTTTTGGGCTTATTTATTGCGAAGTTGGGGTCATGAAGGAGCTGAGGCAAAGAAAGCAAATAAACAAGAAAAAAAATTATGTTGTGGGTAATGATTAATTTATTTATAAAATTGTGATTTCTTGTAGAGGCATCCCTCCGACCCACCCCGACGTTGGATCCCACTTTATCTTGGTCTTATTTATTATCAAATCGGGGTCAGATAGAAGCTGAAATAAAAGAAAGCTTAGAAACAAGAAACAAGATTATGTTGAGTAATGATTAATTCATTTTAAAAATTGCTATTTTTTCCAAAAGCATCCGTGTGAATCACTTCCGACATTTGATCCACCTTTACCTTAGTCTTACTTATTATTATGGTGGGGTCATGAATAAGCTGAGGCAAAGGAAGCAGAGGAACAAGAAGCAAGTTTTTGTTGTAAATAGATTAATTTATTTTTAAAATTGTTATTTTTTCTAGACGTATCCCTACCACCCACCCGAACGCTCGATCCACCTTACCTTAGTCTTACTTATTGCCAAGTTGGGGTCACCAAAGAGCCGAAGCAAAATAAATAGGGGAACAATAATAAAAATTATGTTGTAAGTAATGATTAATTTATTTATAAAATTGAGATTTCTTTTAGAAGTATACCTGCGACCCACCCCAACGTCGGAACCGCTTTACCTTGGTCTTATTTATTGTCAAATTGGAGTCAAGTAGGAGTTGAAATAAAGGAAAGCATAGAAACAAGAAACAAGATCATGTTATGAGTAAACGATTAATTTATTTATAGAGGTATCAGTTCGACCAACCCCAACGTTTGATCCAACTTACCTTGGTCTTACTTATTGTTAAGTCGGGTTCATGAATGAGTTAAAAAAAGAAAGTAGAGGAACAAGTAGCAAGTTTTTTGCTGTGAGTAAAGGATTAATTTATTTTTAAAATTGTGATTTATTCTACAAGTATCCTCGCGACCCACTGCAACGTCTGATCCACATTACCTCGATTTTAGTTATTGCCAAGTTGGAATAAGGAAGTACCTAAGCCAAATGAAGCAGAAAAACAAGAAGCAAATTTATGGTGAATAAATGATTAATTTATTTATAAAATTGTGATTTCTTCTATAGGTATCCTTGCGACCCACCCCAACGTCTGATCCGCCTTACCTTGGTCTTACTTATTGCCAAGTTGGGGTCAGGAAACAAGTTGAGGCAAAGGAAAGAAAAAGAACAATAATAAAACATATGTTGTGAATAAATGATTAATTTGTTTCTAAAATTGTGATTCTTTCTATAAGTATCCCTACGACCCACCTCAACGTCGAATCCGCATTACCTTGGTCTTACTTCTTGTCAAGTTAGGGTCAGGAAGAAGTTGAGGCAAAGGAAAGCAAAGGAACAAGAAAAACAAAATTATGTTGTGAGTAAATGATTAATTTATTTTTAAAATTGTGATTTCTTTTAGAAATATCCCCACGACTCACCCCAACGTCTGATCTGCCTTATCTTGCTCTTACTTATTGCCGAGATGGGGTCAGGAAGGAACTGAGCCAAATGAAGCAAAGAAACAAGAAACAAATTTATGTTGTGACTAAATAATTAACTTATTTATAAAATTATGATTTCTTCTAAAGGTATCCCTACAACCCACCCCAACGTCCGATCCGCCTTACCTTGGTCTTACTTATTGCCAATTTGGGGTTAAGTAACGAGCAGAAACGAAGAAAAGCAAAGGAACAAGAAGCAATCTTATGTTGTGAATAAATAATTATTTGTTCTTAAATTTGTGATTTTTTCTAAAGTTATCTCTACGACCTACCCCAACGTCGCATTTGTTTTGCCTTAGTCTTACTTATTGTCAAGTTGGAGTCACCAAAAAGCTGAGGCAAAGGAAAACAGACGAATAAAAAACAAGATTATGTTGTGAGTAAATGATTAATTTACTTTTAAAATTGTGATTTTTTCTAGAAGTATCTATGCGACCCACCCCAACACTCCATCTACCTTTTTATTGGTTTTATTTATTGTGAAGTTCGGGTCATGAAGGAGTTGAGGCAAAGAAAGCAAATAAACAAGAAAAAAAATTATGTTGTGGGTAATGATTAATTTATTTATAAAATTGTGATTTCTTGTAGAGGCATCCCTTCGACCCACCCCGACATTGGATCCCACTTTATCTTGGTCTTATTTATTATCAAATCGGGGTCAGATAGGAGCTGAAATAAAAGAAAGCTTAGAAACAAGCAACAAGATTCTGTTGAGTAATGATTAATTCATTTTAAAAATTGCTATTTTTTCCAAAAGCATCCGTGTGAATCACTTCCGACATTTGATCCACCTTTACCTTAGTCTTACTTATTGTTATGGTGGGGTCATGAATAAGCTGAGGCAAAGGAAGCAGAGGAACAAGAAGCAATTTTTTGTTGTGAGTAGATTAATTTATTTTCAAAATTGTTATTTTTTCTATACGTATCCCTACCACCCACCCTAACGCTCGATCCACCTTACCTTAGTCTTACTTATTGCCAAGTTGGTGTCACCAAAGAGCCGAGGAAAAATAAATAGAGGAACAATAATAAAAATTATGTTGTAAGTAATGATTAATTTATTTATAAAATTGAGATTTCTTTTAGAAATATACCTGCGACCCACCCCAACGTCGGAACCGCTTTACCTTGGTCTTATTTATTGTCAAATTGGAGTCAAGTAGGAGTTGAAATAAAGGAAAGCATAGAAACAAGAAACAAGAAACAAGATCATGTTATGAGTAAACGATTAATTTATTTATAGAGGTATCAGTTCGACCAACCCCAATGTTTGATCCAACTTACCTTGGTCTTACTTATTGTTAAGTTGGGTTCATGAATGAGTTAAAAAAAGAAAGTAGAGGAACAAGTAGCAAGTTTTTTGCTATGAGTAAAAGATTAATTTATTTTTAAAATTGTGATTTATTCTACAAATATCCTCGCGACCCACTGCAACGTCCGATCCACATTACCTCGATCTTAGTTATTGCCAAGTTGGAATAAGGAAGGACCTAAGCCAAATGAAGCAGAAAAACAAGAAGCAAATTTATGGTGAATAAATGATTAATTTATTTATGAAATTGTGATTTCTTCTATAGGTATCCTTGCGACCCACCCCAACGTCTGATCCGCCTTACCTTGGTCTTACTTATTGCCAAGTTGGGGTCAGGAAACGAGTTGAGGCAAAGGAAAGCAAAGGAACAATAATAAAACATATGTTGTGAATAAATGATTAATTTGTTTCTAAAATTGTGATTCTTTCTATAAGTATCCCTACGACCCACCTCAACGTCGAATCCGCATTACCTTGGTCTTACTTCTTGCCAAGTTAGGGTCAGGAAGAAGTTGAAGCAAAGGAAAGCAAAGGAACAAGAAAAACAAAATTATGTTGTGAGTAAATAATTACTTTATTTTTAAAATTGTGATTTCTTTTAGAAATATCCCCACGACCCACCCGAACGTCTGATCTGCCTTATCTTGGTCTTACTTATTATCGAGATGGTGTCAGGAGGGAACTGAACCAAATGAAGCAAAGAAACAAGAAGCAAATTTATGTTGTGACTAAATAATTAACTTATTTATAAAATTATGATTTCTTCTAAAGGTATCCCTACAACCCACCCCAACGTCCGATCCGCCTTACCTTGGTCTTACTTATTGCCAAGTTGGGGTCAAGGAACGAGCAGAAGCGAAGGAAAGCAAAGGAACAAGAAGCAATCTTATGTTGTGAGTAAATAATTATTTGTTTTTAAATTTGTGATTTTTTTTAAAGGTATCTCTAAGACCTACCCCAACGTCGGATTTGTTTTGCATCAGTCTTACTTATTGTCAAGCTAGGGTCACCAAAAAGCTGAGGCAAAGGAAAACAAACGAATAAAAAACAAGATTATGTTGTGAGTAATGATTAATTTACTTTTAAAATTGTGATTTTTTCTAGAAGCATCTCTGTGACCCACCCCAACGCTCCATCTACCTTTTTATTGGTCTTATTTATTGCGAAGTTGGGGTCATGAAAGAGCTGAGGCAAAGAAAGCAAATAAACAAGAAAAAAAAAATTATGTTGTGGTTAATGATTAATTTATTTATTAAATTGTGATTTCTTGTAGAGGCATCCCTCCGACCCACCCCGACGTTGGATCCCACTTTATCTTGGTCTTATTTATTATCAAATCGGGGTCAAATAGGAGCTGAAATAAAAGAAAGCTTAGAAACAAGAAACAAGATTATGTTGAGTAATGATTAATTCATTTTTAAAATTGCTATTTTTTCCAAAAGCATCCGTGTGAATCACTTCTGACATTTGATCCACCTTTACCTTAGTCTTACTTATTGTTATGGTGGGGTCATGAATAAGCTAAGGCAAAGGAAGCAAAGGAACATGAAGCAAGTTTTTGTTGTGAGTAGATGATTAATTTATTTTTAAAATTGTGATTTTTTCTAGACGTATCCCTACCACCCACCCTAACGCTCGATCCACCTTACCTTAGTCTTACTTATTGCCAAGTTGGTGTCACCAAAGAGCCGAGGCAAAATAAATAGAGGAACAATAATAAAAATTATGTTCTAAGTAATGATTAATTTATTTATAAAATTGAGATTTCTTTTAGAAGTATACCTGCGACCCACCCAAACGTCGGAACCGCTTTACCTTGGTCTTATTTATTGTCAAATTCGAGTCAAATAGAGGTTGAAATAAAGGAAAGCATAGAAACAAGAAACAAGATCATGTTATGAGTAAACGATTAATTTATTTATAGAGGTATCAGTTCGACCAACCCCAACGTTTGATCCAACTTACCTTGGTCTTACTTATTGTTAAGTTGGGTTCATGAATGAGTTAAAAAAAGAAAGTAGAGGAACAAGTAGCAAGTTTTTTGCTGTGAGTAAAAGATTAATTTATTTTTAAAATTGTGATTTATTCTACAAGTATCCCCGCGACCCACTGCAACGTCTGATCCACATTACCTCGATCTTACTTATTGCCAAGTTGGAATCAGGAAGTACCTAAGCCAAATGAAGCAGAAAAACAAGAAGCAAATTTATGGTAAATAAATGATTAATTTATTTATAAAATTGTGATTTCTTCTATAGGTATCCTTGCGACCCATCCCAACGTCTGATCCGCCTTACCTTGGTCTTACTTTTTGCCAAGTTGGGGTCAGGAAACGAGTTGAGGCAAAGGAAAGCAAAGGAACAATAATAAAACATATGTTGTGAATAAATGATTAATTTGTTTCTAAAATTGTAATTCTTTCTATAAGTATCCCTACGACCCACCTCAACGTCGAATCCGCATTACCTTGGTCTTACTTTTTGCCAAGTTAGGGTCAGGAAGAAGTTGAGGCAAAGGAAAGCAAAGGAACAAAAAAAACAAAATTATGTTGTGAGTAAATGATTAATTTATTTTTAAAATTGTGATTTCTTTTAGAAATATCTCCACGACCATCCCCAACGTTTGATCTGCCTTATCTTGCTCTTACTTATTGCCGAGACGGGATCAGGAAGGAACTGAGCCAAATGAAACAAAGAAACAAGAAGCAAATTTATGTTGTGACTAAATAATTAACTTATTTATAAAATTATGATTTCTTCTAAAGATATCCCTACAACCCACCCCTACGTCCGATCCGCCTTACCTTGGTCTTACTTATTGCCAAGTTGAGGTCAACGAACGAGCAGAAGCGAAGGAAAGCAAAGGAACAAGAAGCAATCTTATGTTGTGAATAAATAATTATTTGTTCTTAAATTTGTGATTTTTTCTAAAGTTATCTCTACGACCTACCCCAACGTCGCATTTGTTTTGCCTTAGTCTTACTTATTGTCAAGCTGGGGTCACCAAAAAGCTGAGGCAAAGGAAAACAGACGAATAAAAAACAAGATTATGTTGTGAGTAAATGATTAATTTACTTTTAAAATTGTGATTTTTTCTAGAAGTATCTCTGCGACCCACCCCAACGCTCCATCTACCTTTTTATTGGGCTTATTTATTGCGAAGTTGGGGTCATGAAAGAGCTGAGGCAAAGAAAGCAAATAAACAAGAAAAAAAAATTATGTTTTGGGTAATGATTAATTTATTTATTAAATTGTGATTTCTTGTAGAGGCATCCCTCCGACCCACCCCGACGTTGGATCCCACTTTATCTTGGTCTTATTTATTATCAAATCGGGGTCAAATAGGAGCTGAAATAAAAGAAAGCTTAGAAACAAGAAACAATATTACGTTGAGTAATGATTAATTCATTTTAAAAATTGCTATTTTTTCCAAAAGCATCCGTGTGAATCACTTCCGACATTTGATCCACCTTTACCTTAGTCTTACTTATTGTTATGGTGGGGTCATGAATAAGCTAAGGCAAAGGAAGCAAAGGAACATGAAGCAAGTTTTTGTTGTGAGTAGATGATTAATTTATTTTTAAAATTGTGATTTTTTCTAGACGTATCCCTACCACCCACCCTAACGCTCGATCCACCTTACCTTAGTCTTACTTATTGCCAAGTTGGTGTCACCAAAGAGCTGAGGCAAAATAAATAGGGGAACAATAATAAAAATTATGTTCTAAGTAATGATTAATTTATTTATAAAATTGAGATTTCTTTTAGAAGTATACCTGCGACCCACCCAAACGTCGGAACCGCTTTACCTTGGTCTTATTTATTGTCAAATTCGAGTCAAATAGAGGTTGAAATAAAGGAAAGCATAGAAACAAGAAATAAGATCATGTTATGAGTAAACGATTAATTTATTTATAGAGGTATCAGTTCGACCAACCCCAACGTTTGATCCAACTTACCTTGGTCTTACTTATTGTTAAGTTGGGTTCATGAATGAGTTAAAAAAAGAAAGTAGAGGAACAAGTAGCAAGTTTTTTGCTGTGAGTAAAAGATTAATTTATTTTTAAAATTGTGATTTATTCTACAAGTATCCCCGCGACCCACTGCAACGTCTGATCCACATTACCTCGATCTTACTTATTGCCAAGTTGGAATCAGGAAGTACCTAAGCCAAATGAAGCAGAAAAACAAGAAGCAAATTTATGGTAAATAAATGATTAATTTATTTATAAAATTGTGATTTCTTCTATAGGTATCCTTGCGACCCATCCCAACGTCTGATCCGCCTTACCTTGGTCTTACTTTTTGCCAAGTTGGGGTCAGGAAACGAGTTGAGGCAAAGGAAAGCAAAGGAACAATAATAAAACATATGTTGTGAATAAATGATTAATTTGTTTCTAAAATTGTAATTCTTTCTATAAGTATCCCTACGACCCACCTCAACGTCGAATCCGCATTACCTTGGTCTTACTTCTTGCCAAGTTAGGGTCAGGAAGAAGTTGAGGCAAAGGAAAGCAAAGGAACAAAAAAAACAAAATTATGTTGTGAGTAAATGATTAATTTATTTTTAAAATTGTGATTTCTTTTAGAAATATCTCCACGACCATCCCCAACGTTTGATCTGCCTTATCTTGCTCTTACTTATTGCCGAGACGGGATCAGGAAGGAACTGAGCCAAATGAAGCAAAGAAACAAGAAGCAAATTTATGTTGTGACTAAATAATTAACTTATTTATAAAATTATGATTTCTTCTAAAGATATCCCTACAACCCACCCCTACGTCCGATCCGCCTTACCTTGGTCTTACTTATTGCCAAGTTGAGGTCAACGAACGAGCAAAAGCGAAGGAAAGCAAAGGAACAAGAAGCAATCTTATGTTGTGAATAAATAATTATTTGTTCTTAAATTTGTGATTTTTTCTAAAGTTATCTCTACGACCTACCCCAACGTCGCATTTGTTTTGCCTTAGTCTTACTTATTGTCAAGCTGGGGTCACCAAAAAGCTGAGGCAAAGGAAAACAGACGAATAAAAAACAAGATTATGTTGTGAGTAAATGATTAATTTACTTTTAAAATTGTGATTTTTTCTAGAAGTATCTCTGCGACCCACCCCAACGCTCCATCTACCTTTTTATTGGGCTTATTTATTGCGAAGTTGGGGTCATGAAGGAGCTGAGGCAAAGAAAACAAATAAACAAGAAAAAAAAATTATGTTTTGGGTAATGATTAATTTATTTATAAAATTGTGATTTCTTGTAGAGGCATCCCTCCGACCCACCCCGACGTTGGATCCCACTTTATCTTGGTCTTATTTATTATCAAATCGGGGTCAAATAGGAGCTGAAATAAAAGAAAGCTTAGAAACAAGAAACAATATTATGTTGAGTAATGATTAATTCATTTTAAAAATTGCTATTTTTTCCAAAAGCATCCGTGTGAATCACTTCCGACATTTGATCCACCTTTACCTTAGTCTTACTTATTGTTATGGTGGGGTCATGAATAAGCTGAGGCAAAGGAAGCAGAGGAACAAGAAGCAAGTTTTTGTTGTGAGTAGATGATGAATTTATTTTTAAAATTGTGATTTTTTGTAGACGTATCCCTACCACCCACCCTAACGCTCGATCCACCTTACTTTAGTCTTACTTATTGCCAAGTTGGTGTCACCAAAGAGCTGAGGCAAAAGAAATAGGGGAACAATAATAAAAATTATGTTGTAAGTAATGATTAATTTATTTATAAAATTGAGATTTCTTTTAGAAGTATATTTGCGACCCACCCCAACGTCGGAACCGCTTTACCTTGGTCTTATTTATTGTCAAATTGGAGTCAAGTAGGAGTTGAAATAAAGGAAAGCATAGAAACAAGAAACAAGATCATGTTATGAGTAAACGGTTAATTTATTTATAGAGGTAAACGTTCGACCAACCCCAACGTTTGATCCAACTTACCTTGGTCTTACTTATTGTTAAGTTGGGTTCATGAATGAGTTAAAAAAAGAAAGTAGAGGAACAAGTAGCAAGTTTTTTGCTGTGAGTAAAAGATTAATTTATTTTTAAAATTGTGATTTATTCTACAAGTATCCCTGCGACCCACTGCAACGTCTGATCCACATTACCTCGATTTTACTTATTGCCAAGTTGGAATAAGGAAGTACCTAAGCCAAATGAAGCAAAAAAACAAGAAGCAAATTTATGGTGAATAAATGATTAATTTATTTATAAAATTGTGATTTCTTCTATAGGTATCCTTGCGACCCATCCCAACGTCTGATCCGCCTTACCTTGGTCTTACTTATTGTCAAGTTGGGGTCAGGAAACGAGTTGAGGCAAAGGAAAGCAAAGGAACAATAATAAAACATATGTTGTGAATAAATGATTAATTTGTTTCTAAAATTGTAATTCTTTCTATAAGTATCCCTACGACCCACCTCAACGTCGAATCCGCATTACCTTGGTCTTACTTCTTGCCAAGTTAGGGTCAGGAAGAAGTTGAGGCAAAGGAAAGCAAAGGAACAAGAAAAACAAAATTATGTTGTGAGTAAATGATTAATTTATTTTTAAAATTGTGATTTCTTTTAGAAATATCTCCACGACCATCCCCAACGTTTGATCTGCCTTATCTTGCTCTTACTTATTGCCGAGACGGGATCAGGAAGGAACTGAGCCAAATGAAACAAAGAAACAAGAAGCAAATTTATGTTGTGACTAAATAATTAACTTATTTATAAAATTATGATTTCTTCTAAAGATATCCCTACAACCCACCCCTACGTCCGATCCGCCTTACCTTGGTCTTACTTATTGCCAAGTTGAGGTCAACGAACGAGCAGAAGCGAAGGAAAGCAAAGGAACAAGAAGCAATCTTATGTTGTGAATAAATAATTATTTGTTCTTAAATTTGTGATTTTTTCTAAAGTTATCTCTACGACCTACCCCAACGTCGCATTTGTTTTGCCTTAGTCTTACTTATTGTCAAGCTGGGGTCACCAAAAAGCTGAGGCAAAGGAAAACAGACGAATAAAAAACAAGATTATGTTGTGAGTAAATGATTAATTTACTTTTAAAATTGTGATTTTTTCTAGAAGTATCTCTGCGACCCACCCCAACGCTCCATCTACCTTTTTATTGGGCTTATTTATTGCGAAGTTGGGGTCATGAAGGAGCTGAGGCAAAGAAAGCAAATAAACAAGAAAAAAAAATTATGTTTTGGGTAATGATTAATTTATTTATAAAATTGTGATTTCTTGTAGAGGCATCCCTCCGACCCACCCCGACGTTGGATCCCACTTTATCTTGGTCTTATTTATTATCAAATCGGGGTCAAATAGGAGCTGAAATAAAAGAAAGCTTAGAAACAAGAAACAATATTATGTTGAGTAATGATTAATTCATTTTAAAAATTGCTATTTTTTCCAAAAGCATCCGTGTGAATCACTTCCGACATTTGATCCACCTTTACCTTAGTCTTACTTATTGTTATGGTGGGGTCATGAATAAGCTGAGGCAAAGGAAGCAGAGGAACAAGAAGCAAGTTTTTGTTGTGAGTAGATGATGAATTTATTTTTAAAATTGTGATTTTTTGTAGACGTATCCCTACCACCCACCCTAACGCTCGATCCACCTTACTTTAGTCTTACTTATTGCCAAGTTGGTGTCACCAAAGAGCTAAGGCAAAAGAAATAGGGGAACAATAATAAAAATTATGTTGTAAGTAATGATTAATTTATTTATAAAATTGAGATTTCTTTTAGAAGTATATTTTCGACCCACCCCAACGTCAGAACCGCTTTACCTTGGTCTTATTTATTGTCAAATTGGAGTCAAGTAGGAGTTGAAATAAAGGAAAGCATAGAAACAAGAAACAAGATCATGTTATGAGTAAACGATTAATTTATTTATAGAGGTATCAGTTCGACCAACCCCAACGTTTGATTCAACTTACCTTGGTCTTACTTATTGTTAAGTTGGGTTCATGAATGAGTTAAAAAAAGAAAGTAGAGGAACAAGTAGCAAGTTTTTTGCTGTGAGTAAAAGATTAATTTATTTTTAAAATTGTGATTTGTTCTACAAGTATCCCCACGACCCACTGCAACGTCTGATCCACATGACCTCAATCTTACTTATTGCCAAGTTGGAATAAGGAAGGACCTAAGCCAAATGAAGTAGAAAAACAAGAAGCAAATTTATGTTGAATAAATGATTAATTTATTTATAAAATTGTGATTTCTTCTAGAGGTATCCTTGCGACCCACCCCAACATCTGATCCGCCTTACCTTGGTCTTACTTATTGCCAAGTTGAGATCAGAAAATTTATGTTGTGACTAAATAATTTATTTATTTATAAAATTATGATTTCTTCTAAAGGTATCCCTACTATTCGCCCCAACGTCCAATCCGCTTTACCTTGGTCTTACTTATTGCCAAGTTGGGGTCCGGAAATGCACTGAGGCAAAGGAAAACAAAAGAACAAGAAACAAACTTATGTTGTGATTAAATAATTAACTTATTTCTAAATTTGTGATTTTTTTGAGGTATCCCTACGATTCAACCCAACGTCAGATCAGTTTTACCTTAGTCTTATTTATTATCAAGTTGGGGTCACCAACGAGCTGAGGCAAAAGAAATCAAAAGAACAAAAAACAATATTATGTTGTGAGTAAATGATTAATTTATTTTCAAAATTGTTATTTTTTTTAGAGATATCCCTGCAACCCACCTCAACACTCGATCCAGCTTACCTTGGTTTTACTTATTACCAACTTGGGTCATGAAACAGTTGAGGCAAAGGAAGCAAATGAACAAAAAAAATTATGTTGTTAGTAATGATTAATTTATTTATAAAATTGTGATTCCTTTTACACATATCCCTTTGACCCACCACAAAGTCGGATCCGCTTTACCTTGGTCTTATTTATTGTCAAGTTGGGGTCAGATAGAAGCTAAAACAAAGGAAAGCATAGAAACAAAAAACAAGATTATGTTGTGAATAATGATTAATTTATTTTAAAAATTTGTGATTTTTTCTTGATGTATCTGTGCTACCCACCCCATCGTTGGATCCACCTTACTTTGGTCTTCTTTATTATTAAGTTGGGGTCATGAAGGAGCTGAGGCAAGGCAAGACAAGCAGAGAAACAAGAATCAAATTTTTGTTGTGAATAAAATATTAATTTATTTTTAAAATTGCAATTTTTTCTAGAACCATCACCACGACCCACCTCAACATCCAATCCGCCTTACCTTAGTCTTACTTATTGCCAAGTTGGGGTCAGCAAGGCGTTGAGCCAAAAGAAGCAGAAAAACGAAAAGCAAATTTATATTGTCAATAAATGATTAATTTATTTATAAAATTGTGATTTATTTTAGAGGTATCCTTGCGACCCACCCAAACGTCTGATCCGCCTTACCTTGGTCTTACTTATTGCCAAGTTGGGGTCAGGGAACGAGTTGAAGCAAAGGAACAATAATAAAACATATATTGTGAATAAATGATTAATTTGTTTCTAAAATTGTGATTTTTTCTATAAGTACCCCTACGACCCACCTCAACGTCGAATCTACATTACCTTGGTCTTACTTTTTGTCAAGTTGGGGTCAGGGAGAATTTGAGGCAAAAGAAAACAAAAGAACAAGAAACAAAATTATGTTGTGAGTAATTGATTAATTTATTTTTGAAAATATCCCCGCAACCCACCCCAACATCCGATTTGCCTTACCTTGGTCTTACTTATTGCCAAGTTGGGGTCAAGAAGGAGTTGAGACAAATGAAGCAGAAAAACAAGAAACAAATTTATGTTGTGACTAAATAATTAACTTATTTATAAAATTATGATTTTTTCTAAAGGTATCCCTACAACCCACCCCAACCTCCGATCCGCCTTACCTTGGTCTTACTTATTGCCAAGTTGGGGTCAAAAAACGAGCTAAAGCAATCTTATGTTGTGAGTAAATAATTATTTGTTTTTAAATTTTTGATTTTTTCTAAAGGTATCTCTACGACCTACCCCAACGTCGGATTTGTTTTACCTTAGTCTTACTTATTGTCAAGTTGGGGTCATCAAAAAACTGAGGCAAAGGAAAGCAAACGAACGAAAAACAAGATTATGTTATGAGTAAATGATTAATTTACTTTTAAAATTGTGATTTTTTCTAGAAGTATCTCTGCGACCCACCCCAACGCTCCATCTACCTTTTTATTGGTCTTATTTATTGCGAAGTTGGGGTCATGAAAGAGCTGAGGCAAAGAAAACAAATAAACAAGAAAAAAAAATTATGTTGTGGGTAATGATTAATTTATTTATAAAATTGTGATTTCTTGTAGACGCATCCCTCCGACCCACCCCGACGTTGGATCCCACTTTATCTTGGTCTTATTTATTATCAAATCGAGGTCAGATAGAAGCTGAAATAAAAGAAAGTTTAGAAACAAGAAACAAGATTGTGTTGAGTGATGATTAATTCATTTTAAAAATTGCTATTTTTTCCAAAAGCATCCGTGTGAATCACTTCCGACATTTGATCCACCTTTACCTTAATCAGTCTTATTGTTATGGTGGGGTCATGAATAAGATGAGGCAAAGGAAGCAGAGGAACAAAAAGCAAGTTTTTGTTGTGAGTAGATTAATTTATTTTTAAAATTGTGATTTTTCTTAGACGTATCCCTACCACCCACCCTAACGCTCGATCCACCTCACCTCAGTCTTACTTATTGCCAAGTTGGTGTCACCAAAGAGCCGAGGCAAAATAAATAGAGGAACAATAATAAAAATTATATTGTAAGTAATGATTAATTTATTTATAAAATTGAGATTTCTTTTAAAAATATACCTGCGACCCACCCCAACGTCGGAACCGCTTTACCTTGGTCTTATTTATTCTCAAATTGGAGTCAAGTAGGAGTTGAAATAAAGGAAAGCATAGAAACAAGAAACAAGATCATGTTATGAGTAAACGATTAATTTATTTATAGAGGTATTAGTTCGACCAACCCCAACTTTTGATCCAACTTACCTTGGTCTTACTTATTGTTAAGTTGGGTTCATGAATGAGTTAAAAAAAGAAAGTAGAGGAACAAGTAGCAAGTTTTTTGCTGTGAGTAAAAGATTAATTTATTTTTAAAATTGTGATTTATTCTACAAGTATCCCCGCGACCCACTGCAACGTCTGATCCACATTACCTCGATCCTAGTTATTGCCAAGTTGGAATAAGGAAGGACCTAAGCCAAATGAAGCAGAAAAACAAAAAGCAAATTTATGGTGAATAAATGATTAATTTATTTATAAAATTGTGATTTTTTCTATAGGTATCCTTGCGACCCACCCCAACGTCTGATCCGCCTTACCTTGGTCTTACCTATTGCCAAGTTGGGGTCAGGAAACAAGTTGAGGCAAAGGAAAGCAAAGGAACAATAATAAAACATATGTTGTGAATAAATGATTAATTTGTTTCTAAAATTGTGATTCTTTCTATAAGTATCCCTACGACTCACCTCAACATCGAATCCGCATTACCTTGGTCTTACTTCTTGTCAAGTTAGGGTCAGGAAGAAGTTGAGGCAAAGGAAAGCAAAGGAAGAAGAAAAACAAAATTATGTTGTGAGTAAATGATTAATTTATTTTTAAAATTGTGATTTCTTTTAGAAATATTCCCACGACCCACCCCGACGTCTGATCTGCCTTATCTTGCTCTTACTTATTGCCGAGATGGGGTCAGGAAGAAACTGAGCCAAATGAAGCAAAGAAACAAGAAGCAAATTTATGTTGTGACTAAATAATTAACTTATTTATAAAATTATGATTTCTTCTAAAGGTATCCCTACAACCCACCCCAACGTCCGATCCACCTTACCTTGGTCTTACTTATTGCCAAGTTGGGGTCAAGGAACGAGCAGAAGCGAAGGAAAGCAAAGGAACAAGAAGCAATCTTATGTTGTGAATAAATAATTATTTGTTCTTAAGTTTGTGATTTTTTCTAAAGTTATCTCTACGACCTACCCCAACGTCGCATTTGTTTTGTCTTAGTCTTACTTATTGTCAAGCTGGGGTCACCAAAAAGCTGAGGCAAAGGAAAACAGACGAATAAAAAACAAGATTATGTTGTGAGTAAATGATTAATTTACTTTTAAAATTGCGATTTTTTCTAGAAGTATCTCTGCGACCCACCCCAACGCTCCATCTACCTTTTTATTGGTCTTATTTATTGTGAAGTTGGAGTCATGAAGGAGCTGAGGCAAAGAAAGCAAATAAACAAGAAAAAAAAATTATGTTGTGGTTAATGATTAATTTATTTATAAAATTGTGATTTCTTGTAGAGGCATCCCTTCGACCCACCCCGACGTTGAATCCCACTTTATCTTGGTCTTATTCATTATCAAATCGGGGTCAGATAGGAGCTGAAATAAAAGAAAGCTTAGAAACAAGAAACAAGATTATGTTGAGTGATGATTAATTCATTTTTAAAATTGCTCTTTTTTCCAAAAGCATCCGTGTGAATCACTTCCGACATTTGATCCACCTTTACCTTAGTCTTACTTATTGTTATGGTGGGGTCATGAATAAGCTGAGGCAAAGGAAGCAGAGGAACAAGAAGCAAGTTTTTGTTGTGAGTAGATTAATTTATTTTTAAAATTGTGATTTTTATTAGACGTATCCCTACCACCCACCCTAACGCTCGATCCACCTTACCTCACTCTTACTTATTGCCAAGTTGGTGTCACCAAAGAGCCGAGGCAAAAGAAATAGAGGAACAATAATAAAAATTATGTTGTAAGTAATGATTAATTTATTTATAAAATTGAGATTTCTTTTAGAAGTATACCTGCGACCCACCCCAACGTCGGAACCGCTTTACCTTGGTCTTATTTATTGTCAAATTGGAGTCAAGTAGGAGTTGAAATAAAGGAAAGCATAGAAACAAGAAACAAGATCATGTTATGAGTAAACGATTAATTTATTTATAGAGGTATCAGTTCGACCAACCCCAACGTTTGATCCAACTTACCTTGGTCTTACTTATTGTTAAGTTGGGTTCATGAATGAGTTAAAAAAAGAAAGTAGAGGAACAAGTAGCAAGTTTTTTGCTGTGAGTAAAAGATTAATTTATTTTTAAAATTGTGATTTATTCTACAAGTATCCCCGCGACCCACTACAACGTCTGATCCACATTACCTCGATCTTAGTTATTGCCAGGTTGGAATAAGGAAGAACCTAAGCCAAATGAAGCAGAAAAACAAAAAGCAAATTTATGGTGAATAAATGATTAATTTATTTATAAAATTGTGATTTTTTCTATCGGTATCTTTGCGACCCACCCCAACGTCTGATCCGCCTTACCTTGGTCTTACTTATTGCCAAGTTGGGGTCAGGAAACGAGTTGAGGCAAAGGAAAGCAAAGGAACAATAATAAAACATATGTTGTGAATAAATGATTAATTTGTTTCTAAAATTGTGATTCTTTCTATAAGTTTCCCTACGACCCACCTCAACATCGAATCCGCATTACCTTGGTCTTACTTCTTGCCAAGTTAGGGTCAGGAAGAAGTTGAGGCAAAGGAAAGCAAAGGAACAAGAAAAACAAAATTATGTTGTGAGTAAATGATTAATTTATTTTTAAAATTGTGATTTCTTTTAGAAATATCCCCACGACCCACCCCAACGTCTGATCTGCCTTATCTTGCTCTTACTTATTGCCGAGATGGGGTCAGGAAGAAACTGAGCCAAATGAAGCAAAGAAACAAGAAGCAAATTTATGTTGTGACTAAATAATTAACTTATTTATTAAATTATGATTTCTTCTAAAGGTATCCCTACAACCCACCCCAACGTCCGATCCACCTTACCTTGGTCTTACTTATTGCCAAGTTGGGGTCAAGGAACGAGCAGAAGCGAAGGAAAGCAAAGGAACAAGAAACAATCTTATGTTGTGAATAAACAATTATTTGTTCTTAAGTTTGTGATTTTTTCTAAAGTTATCTCTACGACCTACCCCAACGTCGCATTTGTTTTGTCTTAGTCTTACTTATTGTCAAGCTGGGGTCACCAAAAAGCTGAGGCAAAGGAAAACAGACGAATAAAAAACAAGATTATGTTGTGAGTATATGATTAATTTACTTTTAAAATTGTGATTTTTTCTAGAAGTATCTCTGCGACCCACCCCAACGCTCCATCTACCTTTTTATTGGTCTTATTTATTGTGAAGTTGGAGTCATGAAGGAGCTGAGGCAAAGAAAGCAAATAAACAAGAAAAAAAAATTATGTTGTGGGTAATGATTAATTTATTTATAAAATTGTGATTTCTTGTAGAGGCATCCCTTCGACCCACCCCGACGTTGGATCCCACTTTATCTTGGTCTTATTTATTATCAAATCGGGGTCAGATAGGAGCTGAAATAAAAGAAAGCTTAGAAATAAGAAACAAGATTATGTTGAGTGATGATTAATTCATTTTTAAAATTGCTATTTTTTCCAAAAGCATCCGTGTGAATCACTTCCGACATTTGATCCACCTTTACCTTAGTCTTACTTATTGTTATGGTGGGGTCATGAATAAGCTGAGGCAAAGGAAGCAGAGGAACAAGAAGCAAGTTTTTGTTGTGAGTAGATTAATTTATTTTTAAAATTGTGATTTTTTCTAGATGTATCCCTACCACCCACCCTAACGCTCGATCCACCTTACTTTAGTCTTACTTATTGCCAAGTTGGTGTCACCAAAGAGCCGAGGCAAAATAAATAGAGGAACAATAATAAAAATTATGTTGTAAGTAATGATTAATTTATTTATAAAATTGAGATTTCTTTTAGAAGTATATTTGCGACCCACCCCAACGTCGGAACCGCTTTACCTTGGTCTTATTTATTGTCAAATTGGAGTCAAGTAGGAGTTGAAATAAAGGAAAGCATAGAAACAAGAAACAAGATCATGTTATGAGTAAACGATTAATTTATTTATAGAGGTATCAGTTCGACCAACCCCAACGTTTGATCCAACTTACCTTAGTCTTACTTATTGTTAAGTTGGGTTCATGAATGAGTTAAAAAAAGAAAGTAGAGGAACAAGTAGCAAGTTTTTTGCTGTGAGTAAAAGATTAATTTATTTTTAAAATTGTGATTTGTTCTACAAGTATCCCCACGACCCACTGCAACGTCTGATCCACATTACCTCAATCTTACTTATTGCCAAGTTGGAATAAAGAAGGACCTAAGCCAAATGAAGTAGAAAAACAAGAAGCAAATTTATGTTGAGTAAGTGATTAATTTATTTATAAAATTGTGATTTCTTCTAGAGGTATCTTTGCGACCCACCCCAACATCTGATCCGCCTTACCTTGGTCTTACTTATTGCCAAGTTGATATCAGAAAATTTATGTTGTGACTAAATAATTTATTTATTTTTAAAATTATGATTTTTTCTAAAGGTATCCCTACTATTCGCCCCAACGTCCAATCCGCTTTACCTTGGTCTTACTTATTGCCAAGTTGGGGTCCGGAAATGCACTGAGGCAAAGGAAAACAAAAGAACAAGAAACAAACTTATGTTGTGATTAAATAATTAACTTATTTCTAAATTTGTGATTTTTTTGAGGTATCCCTACGATTCAACCCAACGTCGGATCAGTTTTACCTTAGTCTTATTTATTGTCAAGTTGGGGTCACCAAGGAGCTGAAGCAAAAGAAATCAAAAGAACAAAAAACAATATTATGTTGTGAGTAAATGATTAATTTATTTTCAAAATTGTTATTTTTTTTAGAGATATCCCTGCGACCCACCTCAACACTCGATCCAGCTTACCTTGGTTTTACTTATTACCAACTTGGGTCATGAAAGAGTTGAGGCAAAGGAAGCAAATGAACAAGAAAAATTATGTTGTTAGTAATGATTAATTTATTTATAAAATTGTGATTCCTTTTACACATATCCCTTTGACCCACCACAAAGTCGGATCCACTTTACCTTGGTTTTATTTATTGTCAAGTTGGGGTCAAATAGAAGCTAAAACAAAGGAAAGCATAGAAACAAAAAACAAGATTATGTTGTGAATAATGATTAATTTATTTTAAAAATTTGTGATTTTTTTTGATGTATCTGTGCTACCCACCCCATCGTTGGATCCACCTTACTTTGGTCTTCTTTATTATTAAGTTGGGGTCATGAAGGAGCTGAGGCAAGGCAAGACAAGCAGAGAAACAAGAATCAAATTTTTGTTGTGAATAAAATATTAACTTATTTTTAAAATTGCAATTTTTTCTAGAACCATCACCACGACCCACCTCAACATCCAATCCGCCTTACCTTAGTCTTACTTATTGCCAAGTTGGGGTCAGCAAGGAGCTGAGCCAAAAGAAGCAGAAAAACGAAAAGCAAATTTATATTGTCAATAAATGATTAATTTATTTATAAAATTGTGATTTATTCTAGAGGTATCCTTGCGACCCACCCCAACGTCTGATCCGCCTTACCTTGGTCTTACTTATTGCCAAGTTGGGGTCAGGGAACGAGTTGAAGCAAAGGAACAATAATAAAACATATATTGTGAATAAATGATTAATTTGTTTCTAAAATTGTGATTTTTTCTATAGGTACCCCTACGACCCACCTCAACGTCGAATCTACATTACCTTGGTCTTACTTTTTGTCAAGTTGGGGTCAGGGAGAATTTGAGGCAAAAGAAAACAAAAGAACAAGAGACAAAATTATGTTGTGAGTAATTGATTAATTTATTTTTAAAATTGTGATTTCCTTTAAAAATATCTCCGCAACCCACCCCAACATCCGATTTGCCTTACCTTGGTCTTACTTATTGCCAAGTTGGGGTCAAGAAAGAGTTGAGACAAATGAAGCAGAAAAACAAGAAACAAATTTATGTTGTGACTAAATAATTAACTTATTTATAAAATTATGATTTTTTCTAAAGGTATCCCTACAACCCACCCCAATCTCCGATCGGCCTTACCTTGGTCTTAATTATTGCCAAGTTGGGGTCAAAAAACGAGCTAAAGCAATCTTATGTTGTGAGTAAATAATTATTTGTTTTTAAATTTTTTATTTTTTCTAAAGGTATCTCTACGACCTACCCCAACGTCGGATTTGTTTTACCTTAGTCTTACTTATTGTCAAGTTAGGGTCATCAAAAAACTGAGACAAAGGAAAGCAAACGAACGAAAAACAAGATTATGTTGTGAGTAAATGATTAATTTACTTTTAAAATTGTGATTTTTTCTAGAAGTATCCTGCGACCAAACCCAACGCTCGATCCACCTTTTATTGGTCTTATTTATTGCGAAGTTGGGGTCATGAAAGAGCTAAGGCAAAGAAAGCAAATAAACAAGAAGAAAAATTATGTTGTGGGTAATGAATAATTTATTTATTAAATTGTGATTTCTTGTAGAGGTATCCCTCGGACCCACCCCGACGTTGGATCCCACTTTACCTTGGTCTTATTTATTATCAAATCGGAGTCAGATAGGAGCTGAAATAAAGGAAAGCATAGAAACAAGAAACAAGATTATGTTGTGAGCAATGATTAATTCATTTTAAAAATTGCGATTTTTTCCGAAAGTATCCTTGCGAATCACTTTCGACGTTTGATCCACTTTTACCTTGGTCTTACTTATTGTTATGGTGGGGTCATGAATTGTTGGCATTACAAAAGGAGATTGATGGCATTTCAATAAGGATATTGAGTAGGTTGTTGGACATCATTGATATAACTGAAGAAGGATGATTACTATCTTAATAATATTATTTTGTCATTGATGTCAAGAAATTGATTTTCTGATTCAGTATGATGTTGTCATATCTTGAAAAGAATGTTTTGATGAGTATTAAGTGGTTAGTAAGTGACACGGAAAAGATGTGATAATGAAGGAGAATAATAAGTTATTCAATGGACAACTATTACCGAGTTAGACAACGATGAGATCATGTTGTTTTGATTGTTTTGATATCCTACATATGTTGTTGATTATAAGTTTAATACTGTACAATATCACCAAGCAAAGAACCTAGTCGATAAACCCTAAGGTTATCGATATCAGTTAAAGAAGGCAAGATGTCTACCAAGTGAAGTTCAGTATTTACCGAGTAACAACCGAGTTATAATAGATCGCATTGAATGGATAAAAGCATTATTTAATAAAGGATGTTGATGAGTTGGAAATGAATAAGTGAATGGTATGTCGTGCATGAAGTTTGTTGAGGATCAACGACATGGAAAACACAAGAAGAAGATCTACAACACAAATTGAACCACAATAACCTAGCACAAGTTCCAAGGTAAGGTAAAACGTTTTTCAGATCGAAAGATACATTGAACCTGGTCAAGTATGAAGATCTGATGGCTAAGATTGATCATGGGAAATGTGATCAAGGAGATTAAGCGGTTAGATATTATTTATAAATAAGGAATTGTTAATGAACAATGCATGCAGGCAAATGTATGCACAAAGATGATACAGTAATGTTTACCGAGCACAAAAGCTTGAAAATCTTATTGAAAAACAAATTGAGAAGCCCAACAAGAGACAAGATAAGTCATATGACAAGATTGTTTTGAGCAAATAGAATCTGCTTTAGCATTTCAGATGTGAATTTGCAGATATATTTTATTATTGTTGTTTATTTTGTAAGTGACAGGAAATCTCTTTACCGAGTGGACTTAACAGTCTTATTTGTAAACCCTCTAGCAAAGTAACATTCTAAATGAGTGTTTGAAATTATTTGACAAGGTCACTTCTAACAAGGTAACATGGAAGAGGTACACAAACTATACCCTTCTAGAGTATGCTCGGTTAAAAGCTTATCATGTTAAAGATTACAAACACATTGCTAAAGAGGTACACAAACTATATGAAGAAATCAAAAAGCAAGAAGAGTTTGAAGCATTATTAGTCAAAAGGTTACCGAGAGGAAAAGGTAAATATAAAGGAAAGCTACCTTTAAAATGTTTTAACTGTAATAGAATAGGACATATAGCTTCTAACTATCCTGACAAAGAATCCAGTGAAAAAAGAAAATACCGAGATGACAAACAGAAAGACAACCAATACAAAAGACACTGAGACTTCAGAAGGAAAGATAGAAAGACATGTCTAGTAGCTGATGAGGAATCCAACGATGATAAATCTGATGGAATTGATACAGAGGAAGTTGTTTATGTGGCTATCAAAGATGGATCAGATGAAGAAAGGTATGAAAAAAAAGCCCTAATATATCACATAAATAAAATTTCATTCTTGGATCATAGATAGTGGATGCTCACATCACATGACAGGTGATAAACACAAGTTTGTTAAATTAGAAGACTACGATGGAGGATATGTAAGATTCGATAATGATACACCATGTCCGGTAAAAGGTAAAAGATCCATAACACTTCTTGACAATGCTAAATGTAATGATGTATACTGGGTTGAAGGTTTGAAATACAATTTGTTGAGTTTAGCACATCTAAACAATACAAGATATCGAATAGAATTTCAAAAGGGATGTGTCAAAGTTCATGACAAACATGGAAAGCTAGCTGCTACCAGGACACAAACTAAAGGTAATACATTTCATCTTGACTAAACTAGGAACAATTGTCTGTATGCTAAAATAGATGATACTTGGTTATGGCATAAAAGGTTTTGTCATATAAATTTTGATAACCTGATCAAAATAAGCAAGAAGCACCGAGTTTGGAAAAACCAGAGAATGCAATATGTCGTGGATGTCAGATGGGAAAGATGACAAGGTCAAGCTTTACAAGTAAGTCCTACACCTCTAAAAGAATTTTAGATCTTGTACACACTGATTTTTATGGTCCTATGAAAGTTCAAAGTTATTATGGAGATAGATACTTCATATTATTTGGGGATGATTACTCAAGAGTGATGTCAGTTATGTTTTTAAAAGAAAAATTAGAAGTTTTTCAAATGTTCAAATGGTATAAGGCTAGAGTTGAAAAAAAAAACAAGAAGACAGTTGAAATGTCTTAAGATCTGATAGAAGAGAATTCATTTCTAATGAATTTAATCTATTTTGCAATGATCATGGCATAAAGAGACAAGTGTCTGCACCGAAAACACCTCAGCAAAATGGGATAGCTGAAAGAAGAAACAGATCAATTGTAGATTGTGTCAGAACCCTGATGATAGAAAAGAGGGTACCTCAAACATTTTGGAGAGAAGCAATCAGCACTGCAGTTTACACCCTGAACCGAATACAACTGAAGAAAAGAACTTTGAAGACACCATATGAAATCTGGTATGATAAGAAACCCAATGTAAGTTATTTTAAGATATTTGGAAGTAGATGCTATATTCACAAAAATGACAGAAACAAAAAGTTTGATCAGAAAAGTGAAGAACAAACATTTCTTGGTTATTCTTCTAGAAGCAAAGCATTTAAATGTCTGATAAAATCATCTAACAAAATAGTAGAAAGTGCAAATGTGAAAATTGATGAATTTGCAGAAAGAAATGATGAAGGAAATTCCAAAGAACCAGAAAATTATGAAGAATTTGTTTATGTTCAACCGAGAAATCCTACCGAGAAAGCTGATGAAGAAAATACTCAGTTACCGAGTGATGGAGAAGATCATACAAAACCTACCGAGCCCATATTAGCCAAGTATGTCAGAAGAAATCATGCATCAAGTCAGATTATAGGAGATAAAGATGATCCAGTAATGACAAAGAACAAACTTAGACAAAACACATGTCTGATATCTAAATTTGAACCGAGGATAGTAAAATAGGCATTTCGTAATAAAGATTGAATAAATGATATGACAGAAGAGATAGATCAAATCAAAAATAATGAAACATGGACATTGGTCCCAAGACCAAAAGAAAAGAATGTAATCGGTACAAAGTGGATTTTCAGAAACAAGCTAAATGAAAAAGGAGAGGTTATTCGGAATAAAGCAAGACTAGTTTGCAAAGGTTATGCTCAAGAAGAAAAAATTGATTATGGTGAGAATTTTGCACCTGTGGCAAGACTTGAAGGAGTAAGAACATTATTGACATATGCTGCTTACAAAAAATTCAAGGTATATCAAATGGATGTTAAATCTGCATTTTTGAATGGTATACTAGAAAAAGAAGTTTACATTGAACACCCTAAATGATTTATTGAAGACAAAAATAAAAATCAAGTATGTAAATTGAACAAAGCATTATATGGTCTAAAGCAAGCACCTAGAGCATGGTATGAAAGACTGCACTCTTATTTGATCAAGATTGGATTTATAAGGACAAGTGAAAACAGCAACATGTATATGAAGAATGATGAAAACAATGGTATACTGCTTTCAGCCATATTTGTTGATGATATTATTTTTTGTGGTAATGACTCTTTATGCAAGAACTTTGGAAATGAAATGTGCAAAGAATTTGAGATGTCATTAATCGGTGAAATAAAGTATTTTATAGGTTTACAGATACTGCAAAGAAAAAATGAGATTTTCATTACTCAATCCAAATATATAAAAGAAATCCTAAAGAAATTTGGAATGGAGGATTTTAAACCTGTAAGTACTCCTATGACTACCAACTGTAAACTATCAAAGAGTGGTGAATCTACATTTGTTGATGAGACACTTTACCAATCTATGATTGAAAAGCTGCAATATGTGATTCACAGCAGGTCAGATATAGCACATGCAGCAGGTATAGTTGCAAGATTTTCTGCAAATCTCAAAGAAACACATGATAGCAATTAGGAGAATTTTCAGATACCTGAAAAGAACTGAAGATTATGGCTTAGCATATCAAAAAGGGGATATTTTTGACCTAAAAGTTTATACTAATGTTGATTGGGCAGGAAACATTGATGATAGGAAAAGCACAAACGGTAGAGCTTTATTCTTGGGAGATAGACTAGTAAGTTGGCTTAGCAAGAAACAAGGATGCATTTCACAATCAATAGCTGAAGTTGAATATGTCGCTGCAGCATTGAATTGTACTAATATAGCATTGATCAAAGAAGTTGGAAGGTATGAATGAGAAAGTTACCGAGCCAGTAACTATATTCTATGATAACACTAGTGCCATTAACATTTCAAAGAATCTAGTAATGCACTCTAAGACAAAGCATATCTCTATAAAGTATCATTATTTCAGAGAAGAAGTTCAACAGAAGAAAGTTGTGCTGGAATATATCAGTTCAAAGGAACAAATAGCAAATATTTTCACAAAGCCACTGTCAAAGGACACTTTTGAGTATCTCAATAGATATTTTTAAAATTGTGATTTTTTCTAGACGTATCCCTACCACCCACCACAACGCTCGATCCACCTTACCTTAGTCTTACTTATTGCCAAGTTGGGGTCACCAAAGAGCTTAGGCAAAAAAAGCAGAGGGACAATAATAAAAATTATGTTGTAAGTAATGATTAATTTATTTATAAAATTGAGATTTTTTTTAGAAGTATCCTTGCAACCCACCCCAACGTCGGACCCGTTTTACCTTGGTCTTATTTATTGTCAAATTGGAGTCACGTAGGAGTTGAAACAAAAGAAAGCATAGAAACAAGAAACAAGATCATATTGTGAATAAACGATTAATTTATTTCTAGAGGTATCAATGCGACCCACCCCAATGTTTGATCCAACTTACCTTGGTCTTACTTATTGTTAAGTTGGGTTCATGAATGAATTAGAAAAAAGAAAGTAGAGGAACAAATAGCAAGTTTTTTGTTGTAAGTAAAAGATTAATTTATTTTTAAAATTGTGATTTATTCTACAAGTATCTCCGCGACCCACCCCAACATCCAGTCCGCCTTACCTTGGTCTTACTTATTGCCAAGTTGGGGTCAGGAAAGAGCTGAGCCAAATGAAGCAGAAAAACAAGAAACAAATTTATGTTGTGAGTAAATGATTAATTTATTTATAAAATTGTGATTTCTTCTAGAGGTATCCTTGCGACCCACCCCAACATCTGATCTGTCTTACCTTGGTCTTACTTGTTGCCAAGTTGGGGTCAGGAAACGAACTGAGGCAAAGGAAAGCAAAGGAACAAGAATAAAACATATGTTGTGAATAAATGATTAATTTGTTTCTAAAATTGTGATTTTTTCTATAGGTATTCCTATGACCCACCCCACCACTCGATCCGTTTTACCTTGGTCTTACTTATTACCAAATTAGAGTCAAGAAGGAGTTGAGGCAAAGGAATGCAAAGGAACAAGAAACAAGATTATATTTTGAGTAAATGATTAATTAATTTATAAAATTGTGATTTTTTCTACAAGTATCCCTGCGAGCCACCCCAACGCTCAATCCACATTACTTTGGTCTAACTTATTGTCAAGTTGAAATCATGAAGGAGATGAAGCAAAAATAACAGAGAAACAAAAACAAACTTTTGTTGTGAGTAATTGATTAATTCATTTTAAAAATTGTGATTTCTTCTAAAAATATCCCCGCAACCCACCCCAACGTCCGATCCGCCTTACCTTGGTCTTACTTATTACAAAGTTGGGGTCAAAAAGCAAATTTATGTTGCTTAGTTGAGGTCAGGAAATGAGCTGAAGCAAAGGAACAAGAAGCAAACTTATGTTCTGAATAAATGATTAATTTATTTCTAAAATTGTGATTTTTTCTACAAGTATCCCTACGACCCACCTCAATGTCGGATCTACATTACATAGATCTTACTTATTGTCAAGTTAGAGTCAGGAAAGAGTTGAGGCAAAGGAAAGCAAAGGAACAAGAAGGAAACTTATGTTCTCAATAAATGATTAATTTATTTCTAAAATTGTGATTTTTTCTATAAGTATTCCTATGACCCACCTCAACGTCAGATCTGCATTACCTTGGTCTTACTTATTGCCAAGTTAGAGTCAGGAAGAAGTTGAGGCAAAAGAAATAAAGGAATAAGAAACAAGATTATGATGTGTAGTAAATGATTGATTAATTTTTAAAATTGTGATTTTTTCTACAGGTATCCCTACGACCCACCCCAACGCTCGATTCACATTACCTTGGTGTTACTTATTGCCAAGTTGGGGTCATGAAGGAGATGGGGCAAAAAAAGCAAAGAAACAAAAAACAAGATTTTGTTGAGTAAATGAATAATTCATTTTGAAAAATATGATTTTTCTTCTAGATACCACAATGGATAACAATGGATAATTTATTGTCAAGTTGGGGTTAAGAAAGAATTGAGGCAAATGAAGCAGAGGAACAAGAAGCAAATTTATGTTGTGAGTAAATGATTAATTTATTTATTAAATTGTGATTTTTCTAAAAATATCTATGTTACCCACCCCAACGTCCAATCCATTTTACCTTGGTCTTACTTATTGCCAAGTTGGGGTGAAGAAATGAGTTGAAGCAAAGCAAAACAAAGGAACAAGAAACAAGTTTTTGTTGTGAGTAAATGATTAATTTATTTTTAAAATTGTGATTTTTTCTATAAGGTATCTTTACGACCCACCCCAACATCGGATCCGCTTTACTTTGGTCTTACTTATTGTCAAGTTGAGATTAGGAATGTCCTAAGACAAAGTAAAGCAAAAGAACAAGAAACAAGATTATGTTGTGAATAAATGATTAATTTATTTTTAAAATTGTGATTTTTTTCTAGAGGTATCCCTGCAACCTATCCCATCGTTCGATCCACTTACCTTGGTCTTACTTATTGCCTAGTTGGGATCATGAAAGAGCTGAGACAAAGGAAGCAGTGAATAAATGATTAATTTATTTTTAAAATTGTGATTTCTTATATAAATATCCTCGTGACCCACCTCAACGTTCATTCCGCTTTACCTTTGTCTTACTTATTGCCGAGTTGGGGTCAGGAAGGAGCTGAAGCAAATGAAGCAAAGGACTAAGAAACAAATTTATGTTGTGAGTAAATGATTAATTTATTTATGTTGTTTTGATTTCTTCTAAAGGTGTCCCTGCGAGCCACCCCAACGTCTGATCCGCTTTAACTTTGTCTTAGTTATTGACAAGTTGAGTTCAGGAAATGAGCTGAAGCAAAGGGAAGCAAAGGAAAGCAAAGAAACATGAAGCAAACTTATGTTGTGAGTAAATGATTAATTTATTTCTCAAATTGTGATTTTTTCCAGAGATATCCTTACGACCCACTTCAACGCCGAATCCATTTTACTTTGGTCTTACTTATTGCCAAGTTGGGATCAGAAAAGAGTTGAGACAAGGGAAGAAAAGAAAGGTTTCAGGAAAGAGATGAAGCAAAAGAATTAAAGAAAGGTTAAAATGTATAGAGAATGAGGAGGTAAGGAAGGTGAAGTGAAAGGTTATTAAGAACAAAGCAGATGGAGAAAAGAAAGGTATGTTAGAGTTTAAAGAATAAACAAAAAAATTGAAGCCAAATGTTTAGCAAGCAAAGGGCATTGGATTGGGAGAGAAAACAATTTGAGTGAAGTTGCAATTTCAAATATATTTAAAACTATCTTAAAAATATATTGAAAACTATTTTGAACTAGTGTTTAGAGAGTTTTATTTTGCAGAGTAGCAATAGAATGGAAATGATGTTTGTAGCATAGCAAACTATAAGATAAGTTTTGTTTTCAAAATAAAAATAAACATGTTTGAATTTGCTATTGCTTGCTTAGATTATGGGCAAGGGAGTTATCTCTCTCATTTTGATCTATATCACAGTCAATATGGGAAATGTTATTTTAAAGGGTTTTCAGTCTGTTTGTTAGACAAAACAGATGTGTGTAGGACATTTTATAAAGACAAAGGAAAGAATATTATAATGTACTGAATTATCATATAAATGATTTAAGCTATCAATCTCAATTTTTATTGTAGTTCACTTGTATTCAAAGCAACAAAAAAAGTAATAAAATGCGTACCAATATTAAAAACCCCAAATTTATTAAATTACTCTTAAAATTCATCATAGAAGGGTATACACAAAAAACACAAAGAACAAAGCATGGTGGTCATATTGAGACATGGACAAGCTAGGACTCGAACCTAGGACCTTCCATACGTTGCTGGAGTGCTCTACCACTGAGCTACTGGCCCCTCTTCGACCAATCCATCGTCAATTCGGGTGTGGCTTATTTCCAATAGCAACACCCACCCTTAAGCCACACCTCTCGTGTGCTTGGGGCTCCTAGCCTGGACCTGGCTTTGATACCATGTTGAGACATGCACTAATACATTTGGTCTAGAATTTAGACAGAGGTTTCCGACGAAGAAGGTATATTGTGACCAAATTTGATTTTTTTTTTTGAAAAAAATTCTGAATTCGTCAGAATTCCGACAATAATTTCACTTTTGGTTTCGACAGAGAGGGCATTAGTAATGAAATTTGTTTTTCGTTTTTTTTTAAAAGTGCCCACGTTCGTCGAAATTTCGACGACCATGAGCATTACTTAAAAGTGAAAAAAGAGTGCAAGTCATTTGCTCAATCACTCTCGCACAAGCTTCGTCAACCTCTGGCAATTCCCTGCATGCAAAGCTTCGTCGACCTCGGCAACACTGCGTCTCCTAAAAGGTTAGGGTATTTTGCATATGAACTTTTATTTTATATTTAATCTTCTTAAGTCTTAAGGTTTCTATCTTGAATATGCCCTGGTGCCCAATTTCTCTTCGATCTATCTACATCTACCTACCATGGCTTCCTCCGATACACCCACCATAATAGATGCCTCCACCAATATAGTGGATTGAAATCAACGAAAGAGGGGAAAAGTGGATAGAGATATCGTTGGAGGAGATCGGGTTGTGCGTGATCATTTAATGAAAGAGGGAAGAGGAGAAGAGGGTGCAATTGATGGAGGAGGTCGGCAAGTGTCCCAACTATGTTTTGACCTAATAAACTAACAAGTGCTTACTGCCATTGTCACCTAAGACTTCGCCCTGCACATTGATCTATACTAACCAACATTTTCCCAAGGCTAAATTTTCTTAGTGTAGGATTTTGGAGACCAGATTTTAGTAGCCAGGTTTGTAGAATTTGATAAGATTACATGTACTATCAATGTAAATGAGCTTCATAAATATTAAGAGATACAACAACTGGAAAATTGTTTCCACATTTCCACAAGAATTGCTTGGATATATGGTTTGATAATGATAATAAAACATGCTCTCTTTGCAAAACCTGCCTAATTCCAAAAAGATCTAAGAATGATTACGCAAACAAATTGTAGGAGGTAAAGCAGTTGTTACAATTATTTGACAAACGCATGGTATTTCAATCATAAAATACAACCCAAATCAAGGATTGTATACTGGTACAAAGGGCAGGATACCTTTGTTTTACACATATTTTGCACTGAGCACCTCTAATACTAATACTATATTGGTGGGCAAATTACAACACATGTAAATAAAATAACTGATAGGGATATTAAATAAATATTATTGCCATGTGTTCGATCAAATCAATAACTATCTAAAAAAATGAAACGCTAGGGAGAGACATTAAATGTGAAGACAAAAAGCAATTGAAAAAGCATTGAAGGTGAAATGATATATCATTGTAGTATCAAATTCTCATTGGTCCAACTATCACCATACATCCATGGTCATTGTACTTGAATCTTACATGGTACCTGATTCATCTTATTAGAAGTAGTCACACGTTGGCATTGGCTTAAAGATATTTGATTATCATTTGGAGAGGTAATATTTGTATTTGGACTATGATCTACATTCTAATCTTCATCAGATTCTAGATTGTCATCTTCTTCATTGTTGCCTAAAACGCTTGATTGTTTCAAATACCCTTTGGCATTGACATGGGACTACTTGAGTAGTGTTCAGGGGTTTCATTCATTTTGAGTCTTTTCTCCTCATATTCCTTTCAGGAATGGGAAGGTAACTTACATATGTGGTTCTATTTCTTCATAATGGGAGTAATGTTGTTCAGTGGGTTGTATCATCTTCAAAATTCATTGTCAAACATCTATCATCATTGCAATAGACTCTTCATTGAGGGGTTGCATGATCTCTCTCCTCCTCTCTCGTGGGAAGGAATTTTTCTCATATGGGGTTTTGTACTTTTCTCGCACATTAGAGAGATTATTTCCATTGTTTAGGGGGGAGCATTTTCCCATAGTGTTTTCTCCTCTTCTTTATGAGGTGCATTGTACTAAAGTACCTTATTAGGCTTTGGTGTTAGGACCTACTCTTTTGCCTCACCTAAGTTATGCTTAAGGAGGGGAGTTGGTGTATAATTATTCTTAGGTACTTAGGTGGCTTGTCCATGTGGCATGCTAGGTAGGTTCCTATGTACTCACTCACTCTTTATATACATCCACTCCTCTCCTATGTACTCACTCACTCATTCTATACAATCATCTTCAATCCTCTCTCTCTCTCTCTCTCTCTCTCTCTCTCTCTCTCTCTCTCTCTCTCTCTCTCTCTCTCTCTCTCTCTCTCTCTCTCTCTGTTTCTATATTCCTAGTATTCTTGGCTAAATCTCATGTAAATATTATATCAAGTGCCTAGTATCGCTATCATTTCCCCTTAGCTTGCAACTTTCTCAACCTTTTGTTTATAATTTTCAGCTTTTTTCACTTCATTTTTGTTACCCCAAAAAATACCATAAATTTTATCAAAAGGCATCCAAATAAATATGCAATATTGTTAAAAAAAATCTACAATGGCTATAGAAATGACAACTAAACTTATTTGAGAATTTTCATTTGTGTAGAACTAAATAATGCATTTAGTCTCTTTTTGCTCCAATGTCTTTCTTATCATATTGTGTATTTATTTTCATGGGCTAGACAAACTTTCATGAAAAAGCCATCAAGATAACAGCAAATTGATTTCTAGGTAGAGAGCAAGCAAACTCACAAAAAAAATGTGTCTCACATGTACCACATGCGTATAAGTCTTAATCTTAGATATACATTTCTTATCTTTATCAAAATTTGATTAATAAACATTCCAATAATATAAAATTCAAATATTATTTGAAAGATTTTATGGTTTCAACTCAAATAGAAAGCATTGCTAAAAAAAATGAATACACATTTGTCTAAGAAAATAGTAATGAGCTCAACATTTTATTAAATTCCATTATCAAGGATATGGCACATGTAGAAAAATAGATTTTGGATAACACAAAGATAAAAACTACAAGGAAAGGTCTACACAAAGTACCTATAGACTTTGCTACATGATGTTACTAAAAAGGAGCTTAAAAATTAGAGTGTGCATCTCAAAGTTTGTTTCTAAATTGACACACTCGTTGTCATTGATCTATGGAATAGTTAAGAGAACTTCCTTGACTCAAAATTATATTCAATACCATAACAATTCCATCATATTAATTCTAGTATAGTTTGGGTTGCTCTTCAGTCTTAGCTTCTTTTCTACTAGCTTCCACGGACATTGGGCCTTCTTTCATCTTTTGGTAGATTTGGTTCACTAGAGGAATTATTGTTTAGAGTGTTACATTTCTACCAAATTAAGACTGGGGAGAGATCGATTTGCAACAGCAAGAGATCGATCTGCATAACTTTTGTGCTTTGGATCGATCTACAGCAGAAAGTCTGAGATTGACATGCAGATTTTTTGTACTTCAGATCTATCTCTACCTTTCACAGCCAGTTCTCGATGATCAGCAGGGTGGGGACTTAGGAGCAATATACCCCCCCAACGGCTATCTCCTAACTATAGTCCCCAGAACAATTCAATACAATAACTAGAGTATAAAATTCTATCAAGCCAAATAAAAGAGTCATTAAAATAGGCTCATAAAATTGATCATGTGTTTCTCTATATGATTGTCATTGAAATGTGGTGTTATATTGCAAAGTCAATATGTCAAACAATGGTATGCTTGGGATGGACACACTAACTAAATTTGTTTGGCTAGATGTACCAAAATATATGAGATCTTGTTCCTTCTGGATAGGGAGAGTAAAACTAGAGGTAACTTGACACCCTTCGTAAGCAGAGACAGAAGATAATAATTAGGATTTGAATCAAGGACCATTTTAATTACTTGCATCCTTTTAATATAATGTAAAAAGTCATATATGTCTTCCAATATATCAACTTGATGAAGATCTTTTATTAGCACCTTTGAAGATAAAAACAAAATATTTTGAGATTCCTCTAGAGATAGTAAATGTAAAGGCATTCCACACTTAAATTCCTCTTGACTTACCTCCACATTATTTTTATGTTTTAATTGTGTGGTTGTCAAGTATAAATTTCAAGTTTGCAAGTTTGAAGTTTGTTTCCAAGTGTCGTTTCAAGTCTAGTTTATCCAAAAGTTTCCTATTTTATAGGTGTGAAGTCATGATTGTGTGCCTGATTTGGAAGTTTTTTAAAAAAGAATGATATTGAACAAAAGCACGACTAGATTGTACAAAAGTGTAGAAAAATAGTGCAAAAGCATCATTCAAGGTTACAAATGCGTAAAAGAATTGGACAAAGGAGCAATTCTAGGTTACGTGTGTGCTCCTTCCCTTAAGACATTGAGCTTAAAATGCAATTAACAGCGCTCTTAGATGTGCCATCAAATGTTAAAATTAAATTATCCATTGGAGAAGGAATTCACTTGACCCTATTCTCAATTTTGGACCACTAGTGTCTTAGTCACCTAGCTCAAAAGATTCAATCAATTGTTGAGAATATCATCTTAATGGCAGTTATACACAAGAGTTATAGCCTTGACAAATGGGGGTGCCAAATAAATAATTTTCCAACAAACATTTTTAGTTTTCCATTAGGTTTGTCCTTATTTGAATGCTCATTTCAACTTCCAAGGACACTAGTTAGTACTAGGTGTGATAATTCGTTGGTTCCACCAAGATCCCTAATATACTACTTTTAGTAAGTTTTCCTTTTTTTGAAAGCTATATAGTGGCTGAATTTGAATCATGTAGCAAGAATAGAAGGCATTCATCTCTGCTACAAAGTTTACCCATTTTGTATACACACTCGATTAAAATAAAGATCATTTTGTTCAACTATATTGTAATTATCAATTTTGTGTTTTATTTTGTTCAGCTATATTGATATTGAAAAACTAGCTACTAACTCCTCGAGTTCCTTCAAGTCGTTGATCTAGGTGGCTTGACGAAAACAAAGATCAAGGATGATGAACTGATTTGTGTTGATGCTCCAAAGTAACCAAAATAAGCAGTGAGCCCCATTGGAAAGGTCATTGGGAAATTGGACTCCCTCCAAAGCCTAGGTAAGTTGTGGCATCCCTAAGTTTGACGGAAAAATTGATGTAGAGATGTTGTTGATGATTATATTTCTAAATTGGAGATGTATTTCTTTGTAATTTCTTAGATTAGAGAAAATTAGTAGAGCGCTACTTAAATTAGAATTACAGTTCAACAATGTTGGATTGCTAGCTTGCTAGCCAAGGAGGAGTTGAAGGAACTCCACTTGATTTAGTGATGGAGGTGAATTTTAGTTTGGGTGGTTTTATGGAGGTGAATTTCAGTTTGGGTGAATTATTAGACATAAAGAAGAATAGAAAGTTGCAATAGGTACATGTGCTCAAACACCAACAATAACTACACAATAGAAGCAGATGGAGCATATGCTCTCAAGGTATAAAGGCGTGTTGATTTTGTTGATGGGTGCATCTTTGCATTGTTAGGTAAAGCTTTCAATTGATAATGTCCTTGACACACCACTACTAAATTGGCCACCATATAAATGACCATTTTTGGACAATGATGATTTCTAACATAGTGTGTAGGCACATAAAATATGACAAAGATTTATGCTATTGTTTAGGTCTGCATACAATGAAAGTTCTACATATTGGAAGGAGACAATCATCCATACTTACCACAAGCTTCTACAGCTCATGTAGACTCAAGGTGAGTTGCAAAATGACCATCAAAAGTGCTCCATGTACCTACAATGGTGAGCCATTTCTAACATAGTGTCATCTGAGACTTTTTCTATTTACCATAACAAGATGTTTTATAACATAGTGGGTAAGTACCTAAAATATAACAAAGAGATATATGCTATCATTTAGGTTTGCATGCAATGAAAGAATTACATTTTGGGAAAGGAGATAGTCATGCATACTTATTACAAGCCTCTGCAATTCATGTAGACTTGAGGCGAGTTTTAAAATTACCATCATCAAAGGTGCTCCATGTACCTACAACATTTTTCTTCAATTGAACATTTGACACAAGAACGGGAATATTGATAAAGTTGTTGATTGCTTGACTCATCTTTCATTTGCAGCTTTGATAACAACACTTGGTTCTTGCAAGCATAAAACATTAGAATGGCCTTAACTTAACATTAGAGATCTTGAATTCTTTGACATATACCAAAAATTCATAGTTAGGTGGTAGGTTCTTGATTTTCACATAGAAAATGAGCTCCTATGGTACATGAGACACATTTGTATTCCCACTAAGGAACCACCAAAGATGATTTGAGGCTTTCACTATAGTTGGGTGAAAAGATAGTGTTACTGCTAATTTTACAAAAGTATTCCTATTGTCTACAATAGGGTCATAGATGTATAGTTTCAAGTGACATATGCAAAGCAAGCAATCGTAGATAAAGAGCAAAACAAATGACTAGGGCTAACCTCCTCCTCTTAGTTGTCTTGTTATAATTGTTTTTTGTTTTGAGCTATTGTCTTGTTTGGACTTTAGGATGTGACTCTTTCCACTTGCCTTTCTTTTTGTGAATATGCATAACACTATTTTGGAAATGATAATATAAATCCTCATCCATTAAAAAATAATTATAATGGTACAATTAATAGACCTTGTATAGGGTCATCCAAGCCTGAAGTAAGGAGTTTGAAGCGTAGATACATTGATTTGGTCTTGTGGCCATCAATGAGTGTTGACCCAATAGGAGATGTCTTGAGACTGACAATTTTGGAAGTGTGGCATTGTTGAGAGCCAACACTTAGGTGTGAACCCTGTCTTCACAAATTATGATCAGTTGCCATGATACTTGACCCTATCCTCATGGTGCTAGCTCAATTAATATTAGTTTTCCCAAGCCTAGAAGCCAAGTAATGTATCCAAGGGTGTCTAGAAGAATGGAGTGTATGATCATTGACTTTGTATGTTGAAACCATTATACATGCCCCTCCATTGAGGGTATTGAGGAAGATTGGGAATAGTGTGTTTTGGTGAAGAAACATGATGTGATAAGTTTGATGCAGAGGCAAGGGTAGAACTCAATATTTCATATTAGGACAGCAACCACATTGATTAAACAAGTCAAATAAGGTCTGTCCAATGTTTAGGATACACAAGGTCTGCATTAGTCATGTAAGTATGCGTGAGCATGGGAATGGATAGTTACTTTTGTTTTAGACTAACTTGGGTCTATGACTCTCAATGGTGTTCATCCCAAAAGTATATGTAATACCATTCACTTGCACCCAAGGTGTGACTAAGAATTTTGTCTGTCTTGTCACTAATTTGGACAGTATTGAGAGGATCCTATAAGGATGACTATCACCGTACTCTCGATGACTTCACAACATTAATAATGAATTCACATTAGACACTCATGGATTACCCCAATTAGACATTAGTCAACTTAAGATATGATACAAGGATTGCATACCACAAAGCCATTAGCATATCACCTGATCTAAATCACCACAAAGCTATTAGATATGTTTTGAGATGAAAAAGAAGAGTTAATTGGTTTTGGTTCAATTTGCATTATTTCTATTTTCAAGTAATTTAATTTGGTATATTGCATTGAAACGTGATTTCATTACTAACATTTCAACTTCTATATAACTAGTTCTATAGTCCAATTGTTTTGCCTGTAAGGAAAGACCATGTCAAACAATATCAACGAACAACAAAATAAGGAGACAATTTGTAAAGGGTTAGAGACTAGTAGACTTCTAATCAAAACAGCTAAGAAACATTGTAGGTTGCATGGTCACAATGAAGGGGGGCATGATTATCATCCATTGATAAGTTTTTCATTATATCATTTTAACAATTTATATACATAATAAATCACTTGATGATGAGATCATGATCATGGTTTATTTATGTTTATAAATTTTATATAGGTCGAACACCTCGGAGCACGTGATATGGATCAACACGACCCAAACAATATGGTTTTCGAAGTGGACAAACATGGAGGTGTGAATATCAAAGCTGAAGATAATGATCCCATGGAAGATGACGATGATGAGCCACAAAACATAATTAAAGATGATGGTACAAATACATTGATCCATGACACATGTAGTACTCGTGCAATTGATTGTAATGATGAAGATGACCTTGGTGTTGTTCATGATGTCCCTCTACTTGAGAAGGCATCTGAGGCCCTTTACGAAGACTCTCAGACAACTCTTCTCTCTGTTGTATTGTTGTTGGTGAGCTTGAAGGTTATGAATGGTTTATCCAACATAACAATCTCACGTGTGTTAAGGTATGTCATATATGTCTGAATCATGTTGTACCATTAATATTCTTTATATGAACAAATTATATTTTTTTGTTGTAGATTGATAGGTGAGTTTTTGTTACCACCATCAAATATTCTACTTCGCTCATACCGAGAATTATCTGCCATTATGAAACATATTGGAATGGAGTATCAAGTAATAGATGATTGCCCCAATGATCATATTATATATCACAAACAACATGAATTTCGAACTGAATGCCCTGAATGTCATATCAGTAGATATGGAACAGATCAAATAACAAAAAGAGTGCCTAACAAGGTTCTTCGTTATATTCTCATTATTCCACGTATGCAACGATTATTCAAGTGCACTAGCTTGGCACAATTTATAAATTACCATGCACGCAATAGAAGTCGAGATGACATTATTCAAATGCCTACAGATGGTTCAGCATTTATGGACATAGAGGAAAAGTGGCAACACTTTAAAGAAGAACCTTGTAATCTTAGGCTTTCATTGGGGCAGCGCACAGTGTCAATCCATTTGGAGAGTTGAGATCTGTTTACTCAGTGTGGCATGTTTTTGTTATCAACAATAACATTCCTCTATGGATGTCAATAAAGGAGCACGTAATGTTGGCAATGATTGTTCCAGGTATTTTATCATTTAATAGTCGTATACATTTAATTATAAATATTGTAGTAAAATGGTCATAATAATTATGTAATGTTTATGTTCATTCGATTAGGTAAGTATCAGGTTAAAGATATGAATGTATATATTGAGCCTCTTATCGACGAGTTGTTGGAGTTATAGAATGGTGTCACTATGTATGGCGTCTCTAAACCAATAGGACAAGCGATTTCAATTTCATGTGATGCTTGTATGGACAATACACAATGCCCCAAGGCTAACACATTTTTGTGGTATGTTATAGTGTTCAAGTTGCGCATGATAATTATAATTAAAAAAATTAATATATTTAATCCAATTATACATTATCTTGTAGGTCTTCAAACAAAGGGAAACTTTGCATGTCCAGTTTGTGGTCCAAAGATGAAATCTCGTCATTCAAAAAGTTTAGGAAAGCAGATGTTTGATGAGTATAGGCACTTTCTCCACAAAAATCATAAGTATTGAAATAATGAAAAACATATTTTCAATGGGAAATAAGAGACTACATCAAAGCCACGAAGAATGACCCCTCACCTGTGAAAGTTGGAATATAATCGAAAATTAATCGTCCAGGTAATGTCATTCCATCTAATGGTTTATGTCATAAAATATCATTTCTATTATGTTTTGTTTACTGATGACATGATTGATGATCGTAAAGGTTGTCAAGGTATTAATGACCAACTTCCTAAGGGACTAAAAAGTTATCCCCGACAATTTAGTAGAATGCCCTACTACGAGCAGTTACAAATTGTGCATTTGTTTGATACTATGCATATTGGAAAGAATATAATAGAGACATTATGGAAAATATTGGATGAAAGGCGTGACAAAGAAAAAAATTGTCAAAATTTGTAGTGGCATTCAGGAATCCAATCATGCAATGAAAAATGTCATTCAATCCGATAGCCATGGAGCTCAGATTAATATAAGTGACCTTCCTTGGTTATTAATGGACCAACAAAGCAATGCTATAAAAGAAGTCATACGAAAAATTCGATTTCCCACAGGATTTGTTGCGAACATAAACAATCTCATATCAAAGAAAAGTGAACTTGGGTCAGGGATGAAAACGCATGATTGGCATACCTTTATTAAGGTAATTCATGTTCTTGTGTTTTTACTATATATATGTATACTACGCATATACTTTTCATTGTATTATGCTAGAAAAAAATGAAAGATAATTTTAGAATTGTTGCAATATGTTCTACCTCTATCTCTCCCAGACGAATTTGACAATAATGTCAAGCAAGTCATATATGATCTTGGAAAATACATGAGGTAAATAGTGATATTTGTTCAGTTCGTTGTATAGATATTATATTTGCAATTTGTTTTACTTCTTATGCAATATACTTTTTTGCATCTTGAATATCTTGTAGGTGGTTGTCATCTAAAGAAATTCATAAAGAAGATATAAAATATTGGAAGAGAAAAATTCATCATCTAATGTGTGAAATGCAAGTGTGTCTACCTTCAGCGTTTTTCAATGCACAAAAACACTACCTCATACACCAAGTTGAGAAGATTGAATTGTGAGGACCTGTACACACTAGATCAATGTGAGATGGTTGAGAGGCACTTGAAATTTTTGAAGGCTTTGGTTGGACAAAGAGCACATTTTGAAGGTTCTATGGTGGAAGAATATATGGTATACCAGACTATGGTGTACATTTCTGAATATCTTCCTAAGTTTGCAACAAAGATCCACGTGGATCGCATTTGGGATCTCAACCCCATTAACAAATTCAAAGGGGAGTACTTGACGGAGAAAGGTAGATTGAGGAAAATGAGAGGTAATTATAAGATGTTATTGTAGTTAATTAATTCTTAATCTTCAAAAACAAATCAATTGTAAGACGTCTATTTATTTTTTGTACAGTTGGTCGAGAGTGGGATGCACTACATTGGTATATTGCAAACAATCTTGATTGGATGACGGTATGGATTGAACGTTGTCAACATTCTGGTCGCACATTAGCATGGAAAGGTGTGGCTTCATTGGTTAAAAAAGCTCATCGTAACGAAGATTCCAATGTTACGCAAAGGGAAATTGATTTAGCATATGGTTTAAGAGATAAACAGGTACGTATAAATTTATTAGTCACCCATATGTTTATCAACTCACGATACAATAATTTTTACATGTTTGACATATCGCAGGTCAAACACCATAACGCTATGTGCTGCAATGGTCATAAATTTCGCATCAAAAAGTTGGATGACACGAAGAAAACTTGTGATTCTGTGATAACTGCAGTGAGGTGACAAATATTTCATCGAGAAACGACATACATCCTCAAGAGTCCCAAAATCGATACTATGGCATTTTGGATGATATATTAGTGTGACTTTAATTCCTTCAAATTAGTTTTGTTTGTCGTCAAATGGTATAGGCTACGATTGAATAAAAATGATCCTGATAGAACTGTTATTGAACATGATAATGGTTTTACAATGGTTAATACAAGGTCGTTTGAACCAATTGGAGATGAGCCCTATGTTCTTCCAAACCAATGTGAGCGGGTATTTTACTTAGAGGTTCCACATAAACCGGGTTGGTCATTTTGTTGTTAGACATGATCCAAGAGGAAGGCCGATAAAGTATAATGTGGTGGAAAAAGAAGATACTGAAAAAGTAGAAGATGATATCAATGTTAATCACGATCGACAATTACTCGATGATGATGATGAAGAAGAAGTTGATGATGATGATGGTGGTGGCGGTGGTGGTGGTGGTGGTGATGGTGATGGTGATGATGATGAATGAAATGTATGATGTATGTGATTAGTATATTATCTATTTAGTATTGATTTCTTGATAGAAATTTATTTGACTTATATGGTTACATAATTAATTCATTATGTTTTGAATTTTAATGCCATTACATAATTAACTCATGATGCACCTTTTAAAATCCATTTAAGTGACAGTTTTTAAACTTTGTATTTATTTATGGAATTTGGATTGTTTATTAGCTATGTGATAGATGTTTATTTAAAATACATGTGATGGATTACATGTTTATGATGATACATGTGGTATTTTTTGAACTTTGTGTTTATTTATAGAATGTGGATTGTTTATTACCTATGTGATGGATGTGATTTATGATACATATGTGAAGGATTACATGTTTATGATGACACATATGTAATGGTTATGATGCTCAATTACATATATGTTGATACATATGTGACACTTATGATACATATGTGATTCTTATGATGCTTATGATGCTTATGATACTTGTATTTATTGTTTATCAACTTACAAATGTAATGCTTATAATGTTCAATTGATGGTGTTGATTTCATGTATATATTTTGTGTGATGTTGTCACCCTTGGTGGGAACAGGTCATTGACTACAGACATCGTCAACCCTTTAGTTGAGAATCATGCATAGTCTACATAAAGTAAAAGTAAGGAATTAAAAAATTTACAATGATTATGATGACAAAATCTTTTTTTTATTTAATACTCTTTTTGTCTACAAAGTTCATGTTGTTCATATTGTGTACTATGTAATTTTTAGCTAACATTAGATAATTGAATTACATGTGCAAGAACTTGAACCCCTTTAACGAGGATCCTACACAGTCTCATGGATTGACAAGTATAAGTCAATACACCCTATAGAAACAGTTTATTTTTTAAAAATTACTTGAAAAACAAACTTCCCCAATTTTTCAAACCTCAACATTAGCAGCAAATCTATTACAGTTATCAACACTTGAGGCCCCAGTTGGACTTATTCAAATTTTAATCTCAACATCAACTTTAGGGTCGACGACTTCATCAACATTACTCTCATTTGCAAAATATCTCTCTCATTACCAACTAACTCTCTCATTTGATAGAGCGCAGGTACCACAAAACAGGTATTTGTCAGATGTGTCTTCCTCGAGTGAGGGAAATGCAAGAATAGAAAACAAAAGTGAGACATGTAGTAGGTCTACAATAGGGAGATCAACTAGAGGTCAAAAGATTAGAAAAAAATTCAATAAACGCATGAAATTTTTCCTTGCTCAAGAGGGGTCATGTTCTTATGATGATAAAACCAAAGGCGCCCTTGAGGTACAAACATCTACAGAAACAATGCGTACCGAAGGAACTTCTTCCAATAAACACCAATTTTTGTGTTAACGATAGGATATATCGCATAGCACCTTCATCGTTACATGGTTTGAGCCTATTTTCCATGGACGGCATAAAGGTTTGTTAAAACAAAGTTGTTGAATTGATGGAGTTTGTCAGACCTTGTTACAATTACAATAATTGGATGCAGATTGTTTGATATAAAAAAAGTATGCGTAGGTATGTAATGTCAGCAAATTATATACAACAGAAAGATAATGATCAAAGTAAACAAGTGGTCGTATACATTGATGGAAGGCCAAACGCAACGAGGAATATTGCAAGTTTTATAAATAGTATGCGACCTGGGTCAACTAATAAACAACCCAATTGCATATTTGAGGTGTGCGAGGGAAATCATGTATTTGTATGTGTGATAAAATCAATAAGTGTGGGGGAAGAGCTGCTAATTGATTACAATTTGAATCGAATAAATACAAACAAAGTTACTATCATGGGGGTGGTATGTACTATATACCATTTAAATTAACCAACCTCCAATTAATAACTCCAATAGACAATTTTATTATGAAGTTTTTTTGCTAAGTCTATTGGTTTCATTTCGCTAACGTTTTTATATTTTTTATGTCACAAGGCGACATGGATCCATCACATAGTACAAACAGGGATGTAGGTCGCGACATTTCTACCGAGCAGGTAAACCTTATTGTAATTGTACAAATTAGATAGAAGCAAACTGTTACATTATTATGTTCTTTTTTTGAGTGTTTTGGAGTAATTTTGTAATTGTTAATGATATTCTTATCACATACGAATGTTCGGGGAAAGGGAAAGGGAGTTGGAGTACTTGAGCACCTCTCTAGGGATGTGGATTCAACGGGATTAAGCAATGATGACCCTGCAAATTCCACAAACCTTATGGAATTGATACAAAAGTTTGTTAGAAAAATTAGTAGAGAGATTGATGCTTTACCATTTGTGGAGCCTCAGACTGATGAGATACGAGAGAGGGTGCAAAAATTGATTCAGACAACTAGAAAACTTGCAAGTAAGTAGTAATGAAAGCTTTAATTATAACAAAAGTTCAATAATGATTTATATTTTATACTCTTTTATGTCATTAACTAAAATATGTACATGTTGTTTTTACAGCAATTTATGTGTCCTCATCAACCTGGTGGCCATGATCAAGGTATTGCAAGTAGTTCAGGAGATGACGATTTTCTTGGCTTATCACTTTGAGTACCCAAAACACATCATACTTGATACTATCAATGTTCATAATAAAGGTTCATCCTTGTTTACAATTCTTGCACTTTACATATATTTAATGTTTTATATATTTAATGTATTATTCTTCATGTGTTGTCAATGTTCCTGTGCAAATGTCATCGGCGCCTCATCAAAGATTAACCCCACCTGTATTGCTGACTACAATGTCGGCAACACGCAGCATGCAGACATCCTCTACTGCACGTACTATTGGCAGATCCCTATTTTGCTCTATCTTCTATTATGTGTTTATTTCCCTTCAAGCGTTCTTTCTTGGGGGCATTTCATAGTGGATTCATTCTCTGCGGCAGGAGATGCACATGAGGATGCACTAGAGGCGACTACTGCTGATAACATACCATCATTTCCTAGATCTTCTCGTATCGCTAGTACGGGAACATTGCAGGTCACATTGGTGGTGAGCTACGAAGAAATGATTCCCTTAAAGATCCAGAAGGTTCCTAGTACTTTAAAATTATTATTATATATAGTCTAATTGTAATTTACTTTTTGATCACTCCTTTTGGACTAATGATCCCATGAATTTTTTGCAAGAAATGATATTTTTTATAAAAATCTTAATGACATTGCATTGCAAATATTTGGGCCCACCATACGTAAAAGGTGGAACATCATATGTAAACTAACCCTAATCCACTATTTTGATTTCATATCATTGCTAGAATAGTTTTCCTTTGATCCATAATAAATGTAGCTTCAATTCATTTATGAATCTAACATGATTGTTTTTGCTTTAAAAGGTGGAATGACCAAGAAAAAAGGTTAAAAGATGAATTAACAAACCGTATGGTTGAGTGGTTTGGAAATGACACATTCGACAAAACCAAGCTCCTTGAAAAAGTTGGCACATATCTAAAGTATGTGAAGGAACAATACAGGACCCATTTAGAGAAGCACGTAAAGTGAAAGTGTCCCCCATGATTCCAAAGAGGAAGTGGAAAGACCTAATTTTGGATGCCAATGAGAGAATTGAAAGGAAAAAAGGAAATACACCACCAAACAACAAAATAAGGTATGGGATACTATCAAGAATGTAAGTATGTACTAATTAATTACTTTTTATATTTATATAATCTAACATACTTCAAACTTTTCATAGACTGAGTGACACGTCAAAGGTAACCAAGGCAAGACAAGAAAAGCACGAGCAACACAAACTCAGCTCCGGTGGTTATATAAAACTTGTCGCACAAATTGTAAATATCTGTCAATGAAATATCGCATCAAAATATTTATGAATTGCAAACGATTTTTATTTTTTATCAAACAATGCAAGCAAAATTCATGATACCAAGCAAAAATGCATGGCTCTGAATTCAATAGAACGCCCACAGAAGATGACAAGAGAATTGCTTACCAGTAAAGCTATACAGTTGTGGTTGATCGGCTACGAGAATTGAGTGGCCAAACACAAGATTCGAGTGCATCTGTCACACAGGTAAATAAGCTAAATGAAAATTGTTTCAAAATGAATACTTTACTTCCAATAAACTAATTGATGTTGAGTTCCAACATAAAGTGACTATATTTGTTTTAAATAAGCAAGCAATGATAACAATGTGCATGACATTGGAATGCAACCTGCTAATCGTGAAATACCGCCTGCACATGAAGGTCCGAATGTGCATCCCAGTAGTGTACATATTCATTTGTTATTCAAATTTATTTATGTAATTATTAATACAATCAAAAATCTTAATTTTTAATTAGAGTAGTAATTAATGTAACCTTTTTTGTTAATATTTTAGAGCATGTAGTTGGTGGTGACCAAGTGGAGCATGATCCGGGTACACAACATCAGAAACGTGATGTTCCCCAATCAGGTAAAGAGGACCACTGTTATTCCTTTAAACAAATTTAATTGCAATCGATGTTCAGCATTAATGTAACCTTTAGTATTTCAACTCCAGAGGATCTAGAAGGTGTTCAACATGTTGAGGTTGAGGCTAGACAAAATGATGTGGCCCCATCAGGTAAAGAGCGCAACAGTTATGTTCTCTAAATTAATGAAATACTTGTAACAATAATAAAAAATGTTTTGAATTTAACCCATTTCTTTGTTATTGCAAAGGGGCCCCTTCACTTCAATGTTCTTGTCCTCAATATAAGACTAGGCATACATCAAGATCACGAGCATAGGGCATAACAACTGAAGAGGGGGGAAATGATGAAAAAAATGATTCTCCACTTAGTTTTTTCATTGCTTCAAAGAAAAAACCAAAAAAAAAATGATTGTAATCTACCTTATTTGATAATGACTGATTTTTATGTGTTAATGAATGTAATTATGTGCTAATGAATGGTTATGAATGATATGTGTTAATTAATATTGATGAATGTTGCGTGTTAATTAATGTTAATCAATGTTATGTGTTAATTAATATTGATGAATAAATGAATGAATGTTATATTTTATTAATGGTAGAATGAATGAATGAATGAATGTTAGATGTTAATGGGGAATTTAGAGTGATATTAGGTGGGGGGGAGGGGCCAAATGAGTTTCCACCTTCACGTGGTTGGCCCTGTTAAGTAGAAAATATTAAACTATTCTTGAAACCAAGCGAAACTCAATAAGATAACACACTTTTCAATATTTCATTATATTGCACAGTTAATCTTATTGAATAATGTATATTGAATCTTAATTGCAGGGTCCAACAGAGCCAACACGAACAACAACACCACAAGTTGTTAGGTATAATGAACTCCTATATTGTCTTGTATGTACACTAATAATATGAGTTGCTTCTAGTGTTGATATCCATGGTGAGACTGCAAAAGTTATGAATATGCCTCATCCTTGTAAGTTTTTTTATTACTTGACATTTTTTTTAGCATTTTTAAATCTTCCTTACCATTTTAAGTCTAACCACTTTGATATAGAATTTATTGATCTAGTTTTTATTACTCGACTCCATGGTTGCTCTATGTGAGGATTATTATGACTATATGCTACTATTACTTGGCGATTCATATGGACTATTATTTAGGCATTCTCCTTGTCACTGGTGTATGATCTGCATGGTTGCTATCTTATATTTGTCAACCAATCTTAGATTTTCCCTCGATGATCATGTATTTTCTTGCTATTTGTATTCCCCATAATTTGAGTCTTTCTCATACTATTTTTTATACGCTTTCTCATCGCCTAGACTAATGCATAAAGTTCTATCATAAGCTAGATAGTCCCTCATTGTTGAAAAGAAAACCTTTAAATAGTAGCATACTATTTTACCATCTTATAACAAGATGGCTCCCATGACATCCTCAGTAGCATTTGTGTAAGCTTCAATGAGCAACAAAGAATTGGATAAGGTCAACATTGGAGCATTGTGATGCAGAGCATGAAAATTATATTGTCAAACGTAATTGACAATATTCAGAGCATGATTTTGCTAGCCTGTTGGACGAACCTGCTTTAACAACTACTCAGTTAGAACTAATGATTCAGCCCTGTTCTTAAATAAATCAAAAATTGAATTGATCTAGCAAGCATTGCATTCTTATGAGTATGCCTTTAATTGCTAAGTGTCTAATATGTTTTGAGCATGCCTACTCCATGGGTTTTTATATGTACACTTCCTTCATGTATACCTTGTGCTTGCACCATGTCTATCATGTGTTTGGCATATGTGGTTTATATCATATGTGTATTTGTGTTACTTCATGAATGAGATTTTTTCAGATGTCTGTTCCATGAATACCTCTCTCTTGTATGCTTCATGATTGATGTGTCTTCAACATGTCCACTCTATGAGAACCTTTCTCATATATGCTTGTACCTTATGTGTATTTATGTATTACTTCATGGTTTACATGTATGATTCATGCCTTGCATGTATTCATATGTATGGTTTGTGCTTTACATAGCTCCTTAATGCCTTATGTGCATTACTTCATGCCTTGCATATATTCATGTATGTTGATTCTTTGCTTACATGTATCCATTATCTTATGCTTTATGTGTACACTTCACATTTTATGGTATTTATGTATACTTTATGCTACGTGTATGCACATCTTATGGTATTTATGTATACTTTCTGCTACGTGTATGTTGCATGCCTTAAGTGGATTCATGCGTACACTTCATGCTTTACATGTATTTGTGCCTTATGTGTACACTCTATGTTTTGCATGAATGCTTCTTGCCCCAAGTATATTCATGTGTATGCTCTATATGTATTCTTTATGTTTTATGTGCATACTTCATGCTTTAAGTGCATCCATGTGCCTCATGTATATTTCTCTTAAATGCATGTTTTAAGTATATATTGATAAATTGTGGATATTGATGTATTTGTTGTGTCTTCAACATTATTTCCTCATTGTATGATTTATACATGTACTTTTTCATATATGCATTGTACCTTAGGGGGTATTTGTGTGTATTACTTCATGTCTTGTGTGGATGCTTCATTCTCCTGCCTTGCGTGTAACAATATGTATGTTTCATGACTTAAGAGAATTCATGCTCTACATATATTCAAGTGTATGCTTTATAACTTCAGTGGATTCATTTGGATGCCTCATGCTTTACGTATGCTTCCTTCTTTATGCGTTAAGTATATTCACGAGTATGCTTCATGATTTAAGTATTCATTATATGCTTCATAATTCAAGTGTATTCATTTGTATGCTTCATGCTTTAAGTGCTCATTGTATGCTAAGTGCTTCAAGATATTCATTTGTATGCCTTATGACTCATGTGAATTCATTTGTATTCCTCATGTTTTGAGTGTATTCTTCATGCTCCATGCACAACATGTGTGCTTAAGTGAATTCATGGACACTCTATGTGTTACAATGAACATCCCATGCTTTATAAGATACATATGATCACATGTATGATCCTTATTCAAATCATGTATTTATATGTACTTCTTTATTGGTATGATCCAAGATTTGTGTTTGATCGATATCTTATGTGTATTCATGTGTCTTACGCACTATATGTGTCAAAGGTATATTTCATACTTTATGTAAATACTTCATCCTTTACGAGGTTGACTCATGTTGTTGTGCTTTCATCATGATTACTTCATAGATGTATAGTCGTCCCTAATGCATACTCATCTTGTTGTGCAATTATTTGAGTTTGCATAGGTATGCTAGGTATCATGTCACCTTGATTTTTTCAAGATCAACTTGAATGGGAAAGTGGTTGATAATGTCACTAAATTTGCATGGTGCCAAAATTTCATTTGTTGAGGTTGGTTTGCAACTTGTGTTGGCATAGCTCCCCAACTCACTTAAAATATTGAATCCTTTAATTGGACAACAGCATGTATAGTTGACTATCTACACTTTTGGAAGCTAGAGGGTCTTATTCAACTTTGTAATGCAATAAATTCTAATATTGGAGCTTGTGTAAAGTAATGTCTTATTAAATTGGAAGGTCTTATTCAATTTTGTAATCCAATCAACTCTGATGTTCAACTTTTAGAGTAACATCCCATACAGTTGCAGCACTTCAGCATTAGATGAGTTGTCAATTACAATACTATTGGTTGGAGTATTGGAATGGCTTGCAATGAAATTATATTTTCTGAGTTTGTTTTTTGTTGTATTTCATTCTTAATTGGTTTGATTACTTGCTATATGTCTGCAGAATGTTGTGCTAACAAATTTGATTGATAAAGAGGGAGAAGTCATTCCAGTGGAAAGTCAAAGCAATGAGTCTGAAATTGTTGGACTTGAGCAGCTCTTGAAAAATAAAACACTCTCTAGAATGTTTTGAGCTTCACTAATACACTCATCGTTAGGTAAGAACTAAGAAGTTATTGGCATTCATGTTACATGGGATTAGTTATAAATTTCTAATCATTTTGCAAATGTTGTATTTTTTGCAAGTCTTACGAATGGTGTCTGAATGACTGGATATCAACCTTTCTGTTTGCTACTAATACCTTTACGATTCTCATGTGAGACTATAACTGATTAAAATTTGGATGAAATCAACTTAGTCTCTTCAACATCCACCTTCACCTTCTTCCAAGCTTTAATTCAACCTTCTTTCATGGTATTGGTAATGGTTTGGGAGTCGCTTTCTCAAGCAATGTTTTTCCAATCCTCAATCAAAATTTGGAAAACTTTGATCAAAACCAGCCGTCAATTAGATTATTGGTTAAGTTTCTAGGTTTGCAGAGATTTAAGATTGTTTGCCCATTTGAGTCTTGAAAATCCTCTCCTCTTCCAGCAAGCCAAGGATTAGTCTTAGCTAATTTATCAAAAAAAACAAAAATTAATGCCTTAGGAGGGAGGTTGCTCAACTACTTTAGGCTTATCGAGTGTAACAAATGTTGGCTTGTCATTGGAGGAGGCATACTACATATATTAACAACTAGGCTTTTTGTTATGTTCCATGGATGTTTTTGAAAATGTTGTAGACAAGGACTTGATTTTGTAACATTCGAGGAGAAGTCCAATTGCTTGATAGGTTTATTACAATCACAAGTTGTAGATAATTCTCCCGGAATGGAAAACTATGATGTAAAAATGAGAGAAGACCTTAATGGTAGAAATGAACCAAACAGAGTGCAAGTTGCAAAGACTCGGAGATGGCAAGATGACAGGAAGAAGACAAGGGAAGAGAAAGCATTTCTTGTGGCAATGGCTTGTTTTTTGATGCATTGTCTCCCTCTGTTACCGGAAATGTAAGTCGACACATTTTGCTTGTGTTATCTATTGTATAGTTTAATGTGTATTTCATTTTCTTCCAACCCCCATTCAAAAATGATAAATCATGATATTGACAGTACTTATTTATTCATTTTTTGGTATATTGGATATAATGGCACATGTTGCAGGTTTGTGATGATGCTCGTTCGACTCCGGCAGATATAGCAAAAGCTTCTATGGATATGCGGTCTCACAGGGCACCAACATCCACTTCACATTTGCAACATAGACCTTTTGGAGATTATTTACAGATGCATACACGCTGGATAGACCCAATGCTTATCAACTTGTACCAAGAACAACAAAAGGTGAGTTGTTTGGGAATGGGCAGGTTGAAGACCCCATCCAATAGGCTTAATAGCCTCCAATACCCGAGGTCTCAAAACCGAGGTCAAGGCCTGAATCATACCCCACATGCTAAAAGGGAACCAACAAGCACCATTGTAATTGGCATGTGTATTCTTTTTTTTTTCAAATAAATCGCCGTCGAAATTCTGACATCAACCCAACTTTGCACCGACAACCAAACCGTCAGACCAATAGCATCCTCGTCAGTGCATAGTTCCTAGCAGCCATCGAAATTTCGACGCCAATTGAAAAAACATCCGACGAGGATGTTGTATGTCTGACGACACTTGACTATTGAGCGCTCGTCATATTCATCGTCGATGCAATTCCTGGTAAGCGTTGGAATTCCGACGTCCATCTGACGACATTCTTTGGCTGGATGAGCGATCATGGCCGTCGTCAGAAGAGTTCAGGTTGTCGTCAAAATTCTGACGTTAAATGGCACCATCAAAATGCCCAACAACGAGTTTTCAACGACTTCATTTGTCGGCAGTTCGACGAAAAGTAGTCAAAATTCCGACGATAGGTCATCAGAAATCAGCCCCAAGTATACGAAGGATGGACCAGCTAGGACTAGAACCTAGAACCTTCCATACGCTGCTAGAGTGCTCTACCACTGAGCTACTGGCCCCTCTTGGACCAGTCCATCGTTGATCCGGATGTGGCTTATTCCAACAGCGACAGGTCACACAAAGTGATCGTGAAAACAATCTAAAACACTAAGCACATGTACATACTCGATTTCATATTTAATCATTCGCGTCAACCTCACCAAACACGTCAACTTCAATGAATGCAACTTTGTTGTAATAAATGAAAAATCCTGGTAGTTGATGTTGAAAATGTGGCGAGGTCGTATCCCTTGATTGGGCCGAACTAGCTTGGTAAATTTTAATGTGCCCTTCGGCCTTAAAATTTATTGTGTATGGGCCTATTTGGGATATTGTGTAACTTGTAAATTCAATAGGTTGGGACCTATTAATATGTAACTTGTAAAGTGTTATTGGTCAAGTCCTAACCGATGTAACTTGTGATATTGGTCTAACCCTATAATGGCAAATGTAACTTGTGGTTATAAAATGGGTCTCACCCTATAATGTAACTTGTGAATTTGTAATTTGGCGCCAAAGCCGACCTAGGCATAAGGGTTAAGGGCATGTATATAAAGGAAGTGACTTGAGGTCACAAGCGAGATAACATAAGCAAATATCATCTACCTTAATGTGATTTGTTCTGCTCCAAAAGATCAACGAACTACATTCTGAAGTCAACGAAATTGTCTTCTAGCTGGGCGAACATCTTCCTAAGTCTGTCGAACCCGCTCCTAGGTCTATCGAGCTTGCCCCAAGGCTGTTGAACCTGCTCCAACGTTGTTGAACTACATCTATTCTAGGGCAAGCGAACTCCCTCACATTATCTGCAATCAACAATCTGAGCAATTGTTCAAATCTGACCTGAACTGTGATTCAAATAAGTTCTTTGTATGCCCTAGAAGGGCAGTATTGTAACTTGTTGCTATATCTAATCTAATCAAATCTGTGATCTTTGGTTGCTGGGGTTTTCCTCCAAGAGGGAGGTTTTCCCAGGGTACATGCATGTTATATGTATGATTTACTTTGCATTCTGATTTGTTGTTCTATACTGCTAATCTTATCACTAAAAACTAACATGGTATCAGAGCCAAGTTCATATTAGCATAATCAGATTAACAGATTTGTGAAGTATATCAAAAGTTTTTGGAGGTGTTTGAGAGGCTTAACGACTGGTGGTTCAGTTCTCTTGTAGTTGGTCGTACCCTCATTTTGGCCATACCTTTATGCCGATTATGTCATTACTTCCTACAAGTTTGGAAACAGATCAAAAAGGAGGAAGATTGAAGGGGCCCTACTATTCTGGCAAGCCATAATAGTCAGTAGGTAAGCACAGGTGAACATCTGATGTTTCATTGAATTTAATTAAGTTTGTTATTGGCTGACCTAGTTGTTTGGCTAGATTGAGTTAACAGATCTACTCTTTCATAAAATAACTCTTACCAAGTTGATATGTCCTTATTCAATAACTTTTTGAGTGTTTTGGTAAGCTATAATTTGGTACAGTATTTCCCAACATTGGCATGATACTTGGTTTGTGCAAGTTGGCAATGCTGCAAATTAGTATCAAGGTTACTTTTATTATTCCAGTCTGTTGTGTTGACAGCTTTGAGTGGTCCTTGCGTGCAACTCCTACATGTCATCACAGAGTTGAAGATAGATGATAAGTGATGGCGAGGCCCGTAGGCCACGCAGTCATCATCAGATGCTTCATTATGACCTAAGTGGACGGTAATTTCATTGCTAAGCGAAATTAGGAAAGAATGTTGAGGACTAACTTATAAGAGAGAAGCATTTTTTGAATTTTTCATGTTGTTATCAATCCATTGGATAGTGAATCATGTATGATAGTCTTGAACTATCAGTAACCTCTCGTAAATGCTTTCAAGATAGACTAAGGAGCATAAAGATGATGATTGTATTCAAGAGAGGAAGGTTTTGAGACATCCTGTGAGGAAGCATCACAGGCTGAAGACTAAGAGACATAGCTTAGTTAATGATACTACGATCAAGTTCAGCTTCAGAGGGAGCTTGTTGTATTCAGCTTCAGAGGGAGCTTGTTTGTTGTTTCAGTTTCAAAGGAAAACATATCCTTGGTTAAGGCAATCTTTCGGAGAAGATTGAGATGAAAGCCCTCGATTAAGGCAATCTTCCAAGAGAAGGTTGAGGTGAAAGCCCTCGTTCCACCCTCTGCAAGTAGGCATGGTGGTATTGCATTCTTCTCTGGGAGAAGTCTGAGGTTAGAGCCCTCATTCCACCCTCTGCGGAGTGCAAGGTGGGATCACCCTCTGCGAAGTATAAGGTGGGACCACCTCTGCGGAGTGCAAGGTGGTAGTTTCTTTGAGGTGTAAGACCTCTTCCTCCCTCTGCGAGCAATGCAAGGTAGATCCATCCTCTACGGTTGTGCATGATGGGTATCATGGAAAGAGTCCATGATGTACTTAGGATTCATCCTTTGCAGGTATGCATGATGAATATCATGAAAGGAGTCCATGATGTATATTGAATTCATCCTCTATGAGAATGCATGGTGGATATCATGGAAAGAGTCCATGAAGCATGGTCACGATGTAACTTGATTAATCAAGGGATCCTCCCTAGCTAAGAGGGAGTGTTGAAAATGTAGCTAGGTCATATCCCTTTATTGGGTCGACCTAGCTTGGTAAATTTTAATGTGGCCTTCGGCCTTAAACTTTATTGTGTATGGGCCTATTTGGGATATTGTGTAACTTGTAAATTCAATAGGTCAAGACCTCTTAATATGTAACTTGTAAAGTGTTATTGGTCAGGTCCTAACCGATGTAACTTGTGATATTGGTCTAACCCTATAATGGCGAATGTAACTTGTGGTTATAACTGGGTCTCACCCTATAATGTGACTTGTAAATTTGTAATTTGGCACCAAAGTCGACCTAGGCATAAGGGTTAAGGGCATGTATATAAAGGAAGTGACTTGAGGTCACAAGTGAGATAACATAAGTGAATATCATCTACCTTAATGTGATATGTTCTGCTCCAAAAGATCAACGAATTGCATTCTGAAGTCAGCGAAATTGTCTTCTAGTTGGGCAACCATCTTCCTAGGTCTACCGAAACTGCTCCTAGGTCTGTCGAGCTTGCCCCAAGGTTGCCAAACCTGCTCCAACGTTGCTGAACTTACTTCAGGTTGTGCTACATTTGTTCTAGGGCAAGCGAACTCCCTCACATGATCTGCAATCAACAATCTAGGCAATTGTTCAAATCTGACCTGAACTATGATTCAAATAAGTTCTTTGTATGCCCTAGAAGGGCAATATTGTAATCTACTGCTATATCTAATCTAATCAAATCTGAGATCTTTGGTTGTTGGGTTTTTCCTCCAAGAGGGAGGTTTTCCCAGTGTACATGTGTGTTGTGTATGATTTACTTTGCATTCTGATTTTTTGTTCTATACAGCTAATCTAGTCACTAAAAACTAATAGTTGATTGTCAATCATTACATTCCAAAATTTGACAAAAAAATACTTAAAATAAAATTAAAAAATATACAAAAATATATCCAAAAGACAAAATTCCACACCCTAAGTTTTTAAATAAGAAAAAAGAAAAGGGAAAAAGGAAAAAGGAAAAACCTAAGTTGATGATGCAGCTCAGTAATCCTCTGTTGTCAATGGCCTGTGCAAAGTGCTAATATCAACAAGAGAAATGGACCTAACCCATGAATCCAATGTGAGTGCCATGAATGGCTGAAACATAAACATGAGTCAATCTATAAGAAATTAAAACAAATCAAAACATTTAATCTCAAGAAAAATAAAACATGATGTGAAAACTTAAAGAATAAGAGAAAAATATCGTTTGGAGTGGTCAAATCTAAAACTTATTATCTACAAATTTATACTATTTTTATCAAAACATTCAATTACATCCCATATCTAACATGTAATGCCCACTATTATCATCATAATGGCATAGAGAATACACCACATCATAATGGCGTAGCAAGTATGCCACGTCAAAAGCAACAAAGATAATAATACTAAGGATGAATAAACCATAGACTAGCTATGGTACCAGCAGTATAAACAATTTTAATTTCTATTTTTGTTCAATTTTAAAGTTAATGTTAAACTTTATCAATGTTCTTGTTTTCAAAGTTCTATGTCATGATATTTTCTGAAAATTATTTTCAACACCTATATTATCTTACTTTTACTAAACCATTTAGACTAGCTATGATACCAGCAGTATAAGTAATTTTAATTTCTATTTTTGTTCAATTTTAAAGTTAATGTTAAACTTTACTAGTATTCTTGTTTTCAAAATTCTATATCATGATATTTTCTAAAAATTATTAAATTATATTAAAAAATTGACATCTCCAAGTAAAGAACATGTCTTTGACACTTCTGGAAAAAATAAATATCATCTTTGTTTAACTTTTTGGGTCAATCAATTAATACAGATTGTTGCAGCATTTGTGGGTTTGATTTTTTTTTGTGGTTTTGTGGTCAATTCAGATGCAGGTATGTTGGAATTGATGTTTCGGAAAGTGTGCTGAATGAGGATAGAAGAAGCTTGGCAGAGCTTGTGGCAGGACTGGAACCTAGTGCCATAGAGTTTGTAAATGCAGATTTTATCAAGGGTTTGCACCAGGTGAAAAGTTGTTATCCTGAACAGCAACACTGCCTTTATGGCTTGGAAGCAATGTTGGCAATTTGACAAGGGAAGATGATGTAAAAAATTTCAAGGATGTTCTCAAAGCTGTGGGATTCACTTGCCAACTACTTGTCTCCATGGGTAAGACTCTAATGATACCATATTCATTGATTTTATGTAAATCTGAAGATGATTTCTAATTTTACCCTTTGATATAGCTTTATCAATATTATTGTTTCTTGATTCAAAAAGTAGAAGCAATGGATTCATTACTTATTATTATTATATGCTATTATCAAATTTCTACCTTCTTCAACATACCCATATCAACTAGGTATGAAAGTTCTGTTAGTTAACATTCACTTCAATGTTTGTGCTCCAGTGATGATAGTCTTTCTTGGCTCTGCACTGACACTATATGAATCATTAAGTGGTAATATCTTATAATGGCTCTTTGGTTTTTTGCTGGTTTTTCTTAACTATTAGTGGAGTTAGTGCGATTATTGTCACATTTTCATCCATCCCCATTGTCTAAAGTGTAGGTCCTAATTATTCAATTTTATGGTACGAGTGCCATGACAGCTTTTTCATTCTCTAAATCCCCTGCTATGTTTCCATTGCCAAAATGAGTATGAATAGAAAATATATTTTCTGACGATAAAGGTTTTATGTTGGCTAGATATGTGGAGAAATCGTCAAACACTTTATTCAGCGTACCATGACAAGAAGGGAGAAACTGAGTGCTTCATCAAGCATGGTATGCAGAAGGCACTGTCTTGTATTGGATATGCACCAGATGAGGACTCTGTAAAATCTTGGTGTTATGATGTGGAGATTGACAAGCTCCTTAGAAGAGTACAAATGTATATCTCCTTCGCCCGAGGTTTGAATCTCGATAAACATCAGATCCAAATCAGGTAACAGCTTCTTCCACAAATAAATCATCGTGTATCCTCTTCTGCAATAAGATTCATCTACATCTATACATGATCATAAATTCTGATGTATATATACTATTTACATTTTGACAGACCTGGGGAGAGGGTTTTGGTAGATTTCTCCACGAAATATAGTGTGGAGGATATGAAAAAAAATTGCAACCAAAGCCTGCTGCCAGGTTCCTAGATGTTGGGGAGACAGCTCAGATTACACCTGTCAAATATTCCTGCCTGTCAGTCATGCTTTGGTGCAGTACTGGAGGGACACTGATAATTTGTTTCCAAGCATCTTGAATTGGAACTCCAAGCCAATTGATCTGCGACATCCATATATCTTCTACTAGTAATCAACCAAAACCACTTAAAAACCATTTTGCTAGATCAGAATTTCTTTATAGTTTTCTTGAATGTTTTTATTTTGTGCTTTCAGATCAGTTAACTTGTGCACAACTCAAGTACCTGCTTTGGGTTTAGCTATCAGCATCGTGGGTGGGCAGTAGCTTTAGCCATAGAGTATCTAATCATCCTATTTTATCTAGAAATTTCGGAGTGGATATAATCGATCAGATCAAACTAGCTTATAAGATTAGCTCATCCAATAACCTCTGTTCCGAGTGTTCTCCAAGGATATCGGAGAACCCTAATTTTTGAAGGGTTTCTTGTACATGAATGATAATTTCTTAAAAAGTCAAAAAAGTAACATGAAACTCTTCGGACTGCGGAGTTTGCATTATATTTTCCTCTGATATCATTGCGTGCAGTGGTCATGTTTGTGCCTTCACAAAGATAAAAATGATAGAAAACCAGGAAGAAACAGAATTGGATACAATATTTTCAAGAGGAATTGATCCCAACGTCCTGGATCCATCGCAGTGCCACAGCCATCCAGTTATACCCTCAACATGGCCCTCAAAGGAAGTTGTGATTGACTATGTCAGAAAAACAAGAATATGGATACAGAATGAGGCTGCAAAGGAAACATTGGATACCAGGATTTTCTCCTTGGTAATTGACCATGAAAGAATACATCAAGAAACCCTGACCTACATGGTAGTGATAGACTATGTCAGAAAAACAAGAATATGGATACAGAATGAGGCTGCAAAGGAAGTATTGGATACCAGGATTTTCTCCCTGGTAATTGAGCATGAAAGAATGCATCAAGAAACCCTGACCTACATGGTAGTCCAAGACAGGAAAAAATCATTTGAGAACAAAACAAAACCTTTGATGCACAAAAAATATCATTTACTAAATTCCTTACCAACTGACTTCATGTACTGCACAAATGTATGCAGAAAAATAGATTACAATTTTCCCTAATTGACGTTTCATGCCTCTTCTGCATAGCCATTGCACACTAAGGTGCAATTGCTAGTAATTATTTGTGTAAGAAACAACCCCTCATTGGTTGGGTAAAGGTAGATGGCTATTTTATATTATTATTAGTATCTTTCTTAGTATTATCAACTGTCTATATATCAATCTATGATTCCTATTCGTTCAGATGTTCAGACAGGGAAAACAATTCATTAGTTATTATAGTAAAGATAATCTATAGAAAGATCTATGATTCTTGTTCATCCTAGCAGGGTAAACAATCTATTAGCTTTTATAGTAAAGACAATCTATAAGAAGATATGTGATTCCTATTCATTCTCGACGGGCAAACAATCCAATTAATTTTCATATAGCAAAATATTTTCTAAATGTTTCTTGTCAAAGCTACAGGCCTTAATCCCAAGTCCCATTTGCATACCACTTCGAACTCCCCAAGATCTGTCAATTCCTCAATACATTTTTTTGGCCCTTCACCTCGATACCTCGTTTGAGGTATGCTTAACATCTCTTCCTCAACTGCCCTTCCTTTGTCAAACTTCCCTCATTCAATAGTTGTTTCTTGGTGTGTCGTAATCCTTAAACCCTATTAATCTAAAGGCTTTCATAGTTTAAGAGGGAAGAGTTAATTCTCAACTCTGATCTTCGATGCCCTAATTTCATAGATTGACTACATACCAGCTCACCATAATGGCCCAGAATGCCATGTGCATGCCAAATAAGCTACTAACACCTAGGAAGGTATGATCAACTATCAAATATGTCTTTTCACTACTTCGGGATTATCATCCATGGTTTTAATGCAATTTTGAAGTAGTTTTCAATAGTGGAAAGTAGAAAGTGATTAGGGTTTCATTTACTGGCTACTATGTCTATCCAAAGAATGATCAGAGACTACTCTTGTACCCTAGCCTCATATATTCAATGGAGATGAATGCCAGGATAGCTAAAATTAATGCAAAGGATTGAATCCTAGAGAGGTCAATTTTTCATGCCATTTTGAGTGATCTATTAGTAATTTCGTAGGGTTTTGATCAATGCACAATTTAATTGGGCAGGGTACACAATCCTTTACTCTACCTCTATAAATAATAAAGAGGTACAAAGAATGGTACACAATCCTTTACTCTACCTCTTCACCTGCTATCACATACATAGTAAAAATATAAATAAATAATAAAGAGGTACAAAGAATTACCTGGAAGAAAAATTTTGCCCTTATTCAGTTGCTATTTTTCCTGATCTTCTGCTTTGCCTCTTCATCTTCTACTGTAAACAAAAAAAACATAAATAATAGATGAAAATAATGGACAGACAGATCAGTGTGCACACTGTAAACAAACTCTTACAAGAAAAATTAAAAAAATCTAAGAAAAAAATCAAGAAATAACCAAACAAACAGAATAGAAAAACATAGCAATGACAGAAGAGAAAAACAAAAGGAAGAATGTTATCTGTACTGATGTGCCAAGGGTATAACGTTCACTTCACATACTTTTCCCCGCTCCATGACATTTTGAATTTTCTTTACCGTTGTAGGTTAGTTTTGAACATTCTCTCAATACCGTTGTAGGTTGGTTAGTTTCAAACATTCTCAAATCGTTGGTTAGTTTCAGACATTCTCGACGGCTAAGTATTTGAATACATATTTAAATAACAAATTAATAGCTTGATATTAAAAAAATTTAATATTTTTTATTAATTTATGTGTAATTTAATTTTTTATATTAAGATTTTTATATAATATTAATTAGTATTTTAGATGTGTAATGGATTTGTTATATTAATTTATATTTTATATATATGTTTATACAATTGATTAAAAAATAATTCATTTGTAAGAGTAGTAGTGGATAAAATACTAAATCTTAGAAACAATGTACAATGGTGGTATGATTCTCGATGGTTTGACAGACAACTATTAGCGATTACATGTTACAACTAGCAGTTGCACGCCATGTGCGCACAACAGGAAGCCGATACGCAGAGTGTGCACAATGAAATAGATCTTTTTTGTATTCAGGGTTACAATTATATCTTGAATTCGCTACAAATAAAGAATTTCAGCACTAAGCATTGGCACATAGGAGATAAAAAAATGCAAATGACAATGTCCTGCAATGGAATACATACCTAAGAACCATACTTGCACCATACAGTCCACAAGTCATTGTAACAAATACAACCATTTAGGATGTGGTCCCTTGGAGGTAGCTATCCCCAGTGATCATTTGCTGACATGTTTATCCTTCTAAGAGAAGACATGGAATATTTCCCAAAAAGATAGAGCCATGATTTGTTTTGCCCAGCCTTCAACCTTTGAGCAGTTGCAGAGAATAGAAAACTAAAAATTTCCTTTGCTTGACTATGTTTGTGGCCAAAGGTAATCTGTCTGGTTAGTTGTATTTATTTCAATTTCTTTTCACTGCACTTCTTTGTAAAAGCATTTATTTTTCAGCCGCAACTTATATAAAAAATCAACAAAGTGCATATCAAATTTAGATTTAAATTTTCTCTGTGCAGAATCCACTGACCATAGTTTGAAAATTACTAGCATTTGAATCCATTATTCTTAAACAAAGAAGATGAATATGGAAAAGTTTGAATGAATGAAAATCATAAACAAGAATTTATGGATTTCGTGAAGATTCCACCTTCTTGGCTTAGGACAACAGTAAAGTAAATAACTAACTAACCTTATTTATAGTTTATATGACTAACTAATAGGGCTAAATCAAACTCAATCCTGTCTAGCAGTTGACACATTCAAAGCTGCAAATCAATCAGGAGGGACACGACTACAGGGTCACCCAAAGGGTGCAGCCCTTGACTGCACTGCCCCCACACCACTTCTAATTTGCCTCTTATTCAATACTACACAATAAAAACAAGAGCTGGGTGGAAGGACTCAAACCTGCTGTTGCAATAGGGTAGAAGGGAACTTCTGATCGCTCCAGTATGACTTTCAGCATGTTCTAATACAAAAGTTGCTTCCTATAAAAGACATACTTGTAAATAAAGTAGCAAACCTCCAACCATTTTAAAATAAAATAAAAAAAGAAAAAAGAAAGAAACAGTAACCCATTAAACTCTAAACTGCTCTTCGCATCCTTGCTGAAATTTTACACTTAATTATGTAAGATAAATGGAAAACAGCTTATGTTAGCCTAATGCTGAAGTCTTCCATACTCTAATCTAGAGGTCACAAGGTCAAATCCACAACATGAGTTAGGGTTAACCACCTCATTTGAATAATATAGATGGTAAACAGAAAAACAATTCCATTGTGGATGCTTACATAAAGGCAGTCTCATATATCCAAAGAATGTCTCTGTTGATCACAACCCAAAAACTGCCTTTACCGTTATCTATAAAATAACCTCTCACTAATTATTCAACCCTTGCAAATCTTATAAAAATATCATAATTTAACACACTTAAAAAAATGTATTCTACTTCTCTAACTATCCAACAACACCCTGTCTTTTCAAAATTAATCAAAATAAAACTATATTTAAATTTCACTTTGCTCATATAATAGCCTCTCACTAATTACCCTGTACATATCACCTTTACCTTTACCTATAAAACAAATTCTCCATAATCCAAATAAAACTATCTTTGCCTCTAAATATAACCTTTCGGTAAGTATCAAGCAAACCCCTACCTTTACAAAATCCGTCAAAACTACATTTAGATATTCCTTCACGTTATAATATAGCCTCTCATAATCATCCTGTAAATCTCTCCATAACAAAATCACTCAAATTAAACTGCCTTAATCTATATAAATAACCTCTCACTCATTATCGAGCAAACCCCTGTTTTTGCAAAACTCATTTAGAATTAAACACTAATTATCCAGCCAAACCCTGCTTTGCAAAATCACTCAATATAAAATGCACATTATCCAACAAAAACCCCTTTCTTTGCAAATCACAGAATAAAATGCTAACTATTTAGCAAACCTCTACCTTTCCTAAATGATTCATAATAAATTAAATATTGTCCAGCAAACAACTGCCCTTGAAAATTCAATCAGATTAATTTGCTAATATGGTTATTTCACTAAATGCTACAATGTGTGTTACATACTTCTCTACCAAAAGGGCTCAAATATTTGGTGACGGGAAAAGTTTGACAAGAGATTGACTCTGATTAGATGACAATAAAATATTCTGATGGAAATTTGGTTATTAAAAGGAAAATATTCTGATGGAAATTTGATTATTAAAAGGAACTTAACATTGTGAATGCTGACTTAGGGAAATTATAAGTGGGCAACCACGACCATTCACATATGGAGGAATAGTCTTGTACCCACTATACAATAAATAGCAAGCAGACTGTGTTTTCAATTGATACAGGGATCAATGTTATGGGAGGAGAAACTAAATTGAAATAAAATCAGAGAACCAACGCCTTCAATTAACAGATAACACAGTTAAAAAAGAACTGGCCACATACAGATTCCCAATAAAAAAAACACACCAAAACTATGACAAGTGAATTGCCTTAAGATTCTACAGAAAATTGTGTAATGCTAACAACCATGTCGGTGAGGAAAAATGGGTAGAATTTGAAAAATATTATAGAATCCTACCAAAGCATAAATTTTATAAAAATGAGATGAACCAAAACCAATCTCCCTACAGCTTCTGCTTCAATAAATTCACAGGACTAAAAAATTGGGGTTTAAGATCTTTCAGGCTCAATAATCCACCACCCATTATAACAAATCCCAGTTTTTTTCTCATCCACTTATCAATTGAGTCCTCAAACACAACAAATAGTTTGCAAAAACATTTACACTACTCAGAACTACCTCCTACCTTCTGCTCTCACATTTCAATGCAAACGTAACCTAGCCAATGAAAGGTGAACGAAAACAATCCTTGTACCATTACTAATCTAGACCACGAAACTAAAACCCATATATGAAAAAACTCATTTATGATCATCAAGATATCTATTAAGCCCTCAGATTTAGCACCTATTTTACAAATCCCTATACCCACTTCAAAAATACCTCCTGCTCTTGCAATTCAATGAAATTTTGGACTATCCAAACGGACGGGCTCAAAAACAAATCTGCGTTTCAGTACCAGTCTTACCAGTAAATTTGGCCAATGAAATGACATTGAATCCTACCTGTTTCACGTCAGAGTATCTAACAAGATCTCTAATGCAATAACCACTTTATCAAACGCTGTACTTACTTCAAACATACCCCCTGCTCTCACATTTCAAAAAAAAAAATATCGTTACCCAGATGAAAGAGGTTAAAAAAACAACGGTCTTGTTTCAGTCCCATACAAGTCAGAAAATTTCCCATGAGAGTGACGAAACGACAACCTAGAATTGAAATGATGGGAATTTATACATTACTCTAGAATAATTAACAACACAAAATTCAATGCTCACAAAAATGGCGAACAATGGATCTATTGTCAAGTGGGTAATGAAAAATTAAATAGAAGAACTGTTTTAGGATGAAATAACGAGCAAGGAAAAAAATAATCCAGCCGTGTACAGATTCTGAAAGATTAAAGTCACTGAAACAATGGCAAGTGACTTACCTCGAAATTCCCTCAACGATGCCGATGAGGAAAAATGGAGAGAGTTTGGACAAGAAATTTACAAAACCCTACCACGCCATAATTATTTTAAACTAGAACGAACAAAAACAATTCTCCCTACCATTACTCAATTACTGCTTCATTCTATTTAATCCAATTTGATTCAGAGATCTGACGGTAAAATTTGTTTTCAAGCGTGAGGCGAGGAAAGTTCCGTCTGCTTAGAAAAAAATACACAACAATATACATATCGCCAAAAATGATGCTGGGCCATACAAACACCTATAGATTAGAGACCTTCTCTTGCACTGTGTCAGCCTCCATCGAACTCTTGTTTGTCTCCTCTGTAAACGAGCAACCATTAAAATGCACTCGAATTAACTAATCCCAACAACAGATTCAAAGAACGCTTTGAATACCATCCAGTATCTGAAATAGAAAACCCTGCACAACCCCACCAACGCACGATACTCTTTACAAATGTTGTTTGCGTCCAGACCCATGAATGTTTATCGCAGACACAAAAATTGCCCTCTGACTAACCATCAATGCGGGAGGCAAAAGAATTAAGTTCGCTACTATCTCAGCCAAAATTCAAAAAATAAATAAAAAAGGCACCCAAAACCAAATATTTCCGGCCTACAAATACCGCTAAATATTTCCGGCATGGCTAATTCCAATTTCCCGGGCATAAATGCCCACACTGAAGTCTATTGACTTAATTACACAAACTCAAAGATTTTTTTCATTTAACTTAATCAAAAAAACTACAAATGTTATCAACAATGTTTCAATCAAAAATAAATACCCATCACCAAACATTGTTCATAAGTATGTAATATAAGGAAACTAAGGAAAAGATTTCTAGAAATTCAAATAGAACACAATAATTTTTTAACAATGAATTTTTTTTTGGATTGAAAAATGTTTATGTTCATATCTTTTCTTACCTGGTAATTTTGATGAGAAGTGAATAGCAATGAATTTTTTTTGGATTGAAAAATGTTTATGTTCATATCTTTTCTTACCTGGTAATTTTGATGAGAAGTGAATAGCAATGACAATAGTGACTTTCAAATATTTTAAAATTCATGTGCATGCTCTTACTTAAGTTATAGCTAACAATCTAATTCCTCAAGGCACCCACTTCCTCTACCCTCTCCACACCTCTTCCTTGCATACTATTTTTGGTTTTCCATCTTTATATATACTTCTTATATTTTATTATTTAGCAATAGGAAGTATCCTAATTTTTAGTATTTCATCTTTAAAAAATAAGTCTCTACTCATAGCCTTATTATTATTAAATTGAATAGGCTTTTAATTTCTTTTGGAAAGGAGATAAATAAGATTATTTAACATTTATTTTCAAGACATTTAGCCAATAAATTTATGGTTCCCTCAATCAAATAGGTATGGATCCTTTAGTGAGTTGTTCTATTCTTCGTCTAGCCTACTTTTCTCTAAGGGCAAGTCATGAAATGTCACACTTCCCGCCATATTCTAGGAGTTTCTAGATTAGTGGACCAACAACTATCCTCTCCAAGAGGATGACCATGTGCGTAGAATGTTGTCGTTCTAACCAAGATTCCTATCTTCCAAAAGGAGTTGAAATTTCAACTAGACAAAGAGGTCCCCATCACTTGGAAGAGGATCCACATAGGGTACTTCTACATCCCTAATAAAACATAGAAATTAAAACACATCCCATCTATAAATTTGTAAGATATCAACTTGGAACAAAGTTGTGAAGCAAGGTGAAGATGTGAAGCCTAGGGGAAGACATGAAAAAGTGTATTGTAGGATTTGTGGCTTTGCGAAGATGATAGCATAGATAGAGGTGAAATGTTTGAGCATGTTGCATGGCTTAGGAGGGCTCATTATTTCATGTCAGTAACATCCTCATCTCTCTCATATGCCTTTATGCATCATATTATTTCATATTTGACATCACCAAATCATCCCTACCACAAAGTGAGAGGATTTTGAAATACTACAACTATCATCCCCACCCTCTAATTTCCTCTTCCACCTTCCTTCATTACACTCAACGATTGAACCGTTGTGAACAGGTACTTGAGCTCTCCTTATGAGTGTATCATGCAAATTATTTAAACTCCCTCTTCCGTAAATGTACAATACAATACACACTTTAAGTTTTTGTTTAATAAATACAATTTAATGCCTTGTTATATTTTTCTTTGTCTTTGAAAGATTTAAATTTTGTTTTTCTCCTTCTACCTACATTTGGGTTCTTATTTTTCCTACTCCATAAAACCTCAAACTATTGATCCAACTTGTATAGAAATCCGTTTAAGTTATAGTTCCAAATTATCTACAAAAGATAGCACAAGGATTTTTTTGTGAAGGTATTTGTAATTACCTCCATAATTTCAAAATAACATGATTTCCATAATTCATAAAAAAATTCATAAAATAAAGCGTTTAATATTCCACATGTCTAGATATATAAGAATGGAGACTTAAAATTACATTTCAACGTAAAGTTTTAATACACAACTTATAACAAGGCTGAACATAAGGGAGCATGTTCCTTTGCAATAGACCACAAGGCCAATTTTAAGAATACATGGGAAACGAATCGTGAAGATCACCAAGATAGGAACTCTGACATCTATCTCCTTGGAACACCTTAAGGGCGAGAACATTGTTGGAGCATGTATCCGCCCTACCATGAAGTAGTTACACTTCCCCAGAATCTTTCATGATACGAAAGATATCAACCTGGCACGAGGTAGACTAACAATGCAAATCCGGCAAGAGTAATGGAATAGTATAATATGACATATATTTTTAATCTATTTTAAAAACATAATGGTTACATAAGAATGCATATTAAGCATGCATAGCTTACATGAGCATATATGCGCGTAATATTGTCAATCCATGCACTTGATAACTTATCAAGGATCTCATTTTCAATTAAACCTCCGTTATTTTTAAAACAATTAGAACCATAATTCAATTTACTCAACTTTTCAAGAAATATACAAGACTAGAATCATAGGTGTAAGAGCAACTTTTTCTATGGGTTAAAAGAGAAAGGTCATCAAAGATAAAAGATATAAGTCTGCAACTAACATTGGAGCAAGATTTTCTTTGGAGCAGCCCTTAAAAGAAGTCAAGATAATGAAGATGTACCTCACTGACATCTTCAATTAAGGAGATCAAATACCCTATGAAGACAATAGCATGTGGCATCAATTATACTTGTTAAAGGAAAGTGGTTTTGGTCACATAGAGACATCTTTGACAATCAAAGAAGACCTTCAAAGAGATAATAACAATGATCATAGGGCAAAGCACATAAATGACTCGTGATCAGTAGAACAGTATGCAAGTTTGAATACCACAGTACAAAGAATAGTGCACTCAACAAAAGACAGTTAGAGCAGCCATTGAAGAGATTGTAGACAGGGCATATAGCATAGATCAACACTCATGAAGTAGAGACACAAGTCATACCTCTGTCATAACAGTCATGAAACCTCTAGAGGTGGTTAATGGCTAGGGCTACAAAAGGAGATCAGTCTTGATCACTGTTCTTGTCAAGTTAAAATACAGCGATCACAGCCTAATGATGCAGACCTAAAAGATATTTGGTCAAAGATTCTTGATCACTGTTCTTGTCAAGTTAAAATACAGCGATCGCAGCCTAATGATGCAGACCTAAAAGATCTCTAGTCAAAGATCCTCAAAAGCATGTATCAAATGCATGTGGTCGATTAGTTCTCAGAAGAGTAGTCAAAGAGAGTCATTTAGTTAAAGGTTGTCATAACAGAGATAGTACAAAAGGGTCAAATGAACTAATGAACCATAATGCAACCCATGAGAGTGATAGATCAAAGACATAAAATCAATCACAGAGCATGATAGTGAGAAAGGAATGAACCAATAAATGAGAACAATATCCAGAGCATATTGATTATGATATAACAAACCAAGAATCTATTTTGACGGTGAGTTTTAAAAGTCTTTAGAGACATGAGCAACCTAAAAAGTCAACCACTAAGGTTATAAGTTTTTATAGTTGTTTCACTGTTAAAAAGATAGGTAAATACAAACAGGGGAAACAATGATCATATTCATTCAATGACAATCTTGACTTGACCATATTGTCACAGTCACATTCACATAGGCCATTAGAGATGACATCCTTCATTACCTCAAGCTAGTCGTAATGAAGACACCGTAGCATTACTGTTAGAACAATGAAATATATCTTTTGTTTAGCCAAGAGAAAGCAGTCTTCAAATTCAAATCACTTGTGACATTTGAATTTCAAATTCAAAATGATCATCAATGCAACTAAGTCTAATTTTCAAAATCAAGTGAAGGGGGTCGTTTACAAACAAATTCCATGATTTAAGGAGGATTTTAAAGCCAGAACAACAATTTTATCCCTGATTTGAAGGCCCAAATGAGTTGACTATTAGTCAAGGGCAGTTTTGAAGCCACAATGAGCTCCAAATCTTCAATTCCAACCCACTTTTCAAGGGATTTTCAAGTCATCCCGCCCAGCAAGGTCTGATTTCAACTTCACAACCAATTGGACCTAATTTTGAGGAGGAGCAATCAACATCAAGCCAAAGGTAGCCAATGATTTCAAATTTGAATTTTTGGAGCCACTTTCTGCTATATGTCTCCTCTTCTTCTTCTTCTATTTTCTCAAGTTCTTTTCTTTCTCTTGACTTGCATTGTGGCTTTTGAAAAGATCTTTCAAGCTTAAGAAACATTGTAACTCACTTTTAGAAGTATTTTTCAGTTTGTACTACCAATTCCTTTCAGTTTAATGAAAGATCAACAATTGTTCCTCCTCTATGATTCTTGTCTACTTCTTTGAATGAATGAATTGTGTTTTCTTCGTGTGATTTGCATTCAAATCCTTTTATTCCATTTATTCAAACACAAATTATGTGAGAACAACATTGCTAGTGTAGGTTGTAGTTTGTGCTTGTCTGATTTTAACAAGATGGAGTTGTGAGAAACTAGTGTTTTCCTTCAAACAGATGATAAATTCAGAGCCTTTCTATAAAATGTTTATGCTTGCTTGTTTTATTTGAATTGTGAGCAGAATTAGATCTTTATATCATTTGATTGTGAGTTTGGACAGCTGATTAGTATTCTTAGAATTATTTGGTGTATCACCTAGTAGCATTAGTTTCAGTTTAAAACATCCTTCTACCTCTTTTCCAGTCAAAAAATTAGTAGTTTTTAGCTAAGTCACCGCATTCGAATTCGAATTCAAGTTCGGCGACCATAAAATTCGGATGAAATTCAGCATAGGTAAAAAATTCGAAAAAAATATTCGACATTAAATTCGCCTTATATAATTTAATTTTTTATATAAGTAATATATCTAATAAATTATCAAAATAATTTAAGATTGCAAAATAGATCTGAATGCATTATAAAAAGATCAAGAATAAATTAAATATGCTTAATATTAAATTTTCAATATAAATTAAAATTATAAAATAATAAATAAATCTAAATCTATTTAATATTAATAACTAAAAGTATACTGATATGTTAAAAAAAATGGCTCTACGAGCGATGAACCGATGCACTGCATCGACAACCTTTTTCGAGCATCCTTATCTGCAGAAGGGTTTCCACAGAGGCTATGTAAATCAGTTCGCTATTTTGGCTAACATCTCTGGGACTGAGGAACTTGACAGGGTTATATCTCGGACCCGCGATCAAGAAGCCTTCTTTGTAAAAACTAAATATTCTATGGTTGATACGGTTAGGGCTCCCTCTCCTCTTTGTAAGGGTTGGGATCAGGATTGGCATTTGGTGTGCCGCATAAACAACAAAGCATCAGGGCAACCAAACAACTTTAAGCGGAATCCCAATCATTGTCAGGAGGAGGGTTTTGTAAAACCTAGCTAGTCAAAGATTTTCTCTGCTCCTCGAAAATCCGTGGGTAAATTATCAAAGTCCATGATCTCCCCGGATCGTCACCCTTTCATGAATAATCCCATTTTAAAGGAGGTTAAGCATCATAAGTCGATTTTACCCTCAAATCCTCCAACTAACCCTAATAGGTTGGTCATTGATATTGACACCCACACCCAGGAAAGATATCAAATGCATTGCAACGACCGAATGATCTTTGCTCGGTGGAAAGGTTGGGGGATCCCGTCGGATCAAATTGCTAACTGGGTGGCGGCTTCTCTCAAGAACCAGGTAATAATTGACATCCTTCCTGACAATTTCTTAGCTATTGAATGTGGTAATCAGAGTTTGAGAAATTCTTTGCTAAACGGGGATATATTAACATTCAATGGTCTAGGGTTTGATTACCGAGAATGGCAACCCCTCTTTCTGCCATCTCAATTCAATTCCTGCATGGTTAATAGAGCAATTTCACTTGATAATTTCCCTGTAGAATTGCAAAATAATGTGTTTTTAAGAATAATAGGAAACAAAATAGGCAAATTTGTAGAAGTTAAGAAATCAGCCCTTAGCTTCTTTAACCAGCTTTTGATTGTTAATATGAATATTAATATTAAATCTTTAGAGCCCATAATAGTGAAATGCAACAATTTATGCTTAACCCTAGAACTGCCCTTTTATAATGGTTCTTTCAAAGATACTATGTCGAGGAAGATCCCCTCTGAGAAACCTTTCCCCAACTTGGTCCTCAAAACTAATAGCGTCCCATTCAGATTTGTGGAAGGAAGGGGTTTTACCTTCGAAGGCTATTTGTCTAATATTAACCCTAATCATCTTACCACGGACCTATGTCCTCACAGCTCTCCTATTAAGATATCTAGCCCCCCTCCTCCTCCTTTACCATCTATTAATCCACATATAGCTGCCCCATTTCTTGGGGATCGAGACCTGGAAGAAGGTGAAATCAGTGAGATGCTCCCTCAGAAAGAGCAGCTAGGATTGTTTAATTTTCCTTCATCTTTCTCTCTCATCCCGCCTGAAAGGCTGAGCCCCTTGAGATCTTCCCCTTTAAGGGTACTCACCCCCTCCTCTGTGCAATCAGACAAAGATAGTCTTCCCCTATATCCAGGTATGCCATTAGGATAAAAGTCTTTAATCAAGACATTACCCATTTGGAATGCAACTGTATCTATTTGGAATGCATTACCCAAACACCACAATCAATCACTCGCACACGAAGTTCCACGAGTGTGATCTTTTTCAAATCCTAATATGATTTCTATCTCGTCAACCTCTAGAGGAGCCACCTGACTTGGCCCCACCCAAACCAAGATCCATTCTTCCCACTTTTCAAGATTGTATTTCTCTTCACTATCTTGCAGTTTCCCTCGTGAATTTTCAATTATAGTGCAGAGTTCTTCACGAAGGACACCACCACATCGTCTAGAGTCTATGCTTCAATATTTTTCTTTGATCCCATGGAGGCCAATAGTCCTTTGTTTGAGGAAGTGCTTCCTGAATAGTCATGGGGGGGAGAGGTAATGCTTGAAATTGCCCTTCTATTGGGAGATTGTGTACATAACCTCTTGGTCTTCTGAAAGCTGAAAATTACTTCGAGTCTGCCAACCCTGGTTCCACACTATAGAAATTTTTGGATATTGACTTCCAAATATCCCTTGGTGCAAAAGTATCATTCTCATAATAGAAAAAAGGTGCTCCTTGCATGAACACATTGATTTCCTCCAAGCATGACCCAATAGGTTTCGCAGGAACTCCAAAACTAGTTAGTCCCTCCGGACATAAATTAGAGACGTCACATCAGACACTCCAGACATTGTTTGTTTGTATTGCATACTATCTATCTATTTATCACCCTTAAACACTTTCCTCTACCATTCTCCAATTGCTCTCTTCTAGGCAGCTGATGAGCTTGTTTCCATGTCATTCAAGATAATGCCTGCTTGCTTTCTTTTAGGAAATTTGCTTGCACATGACTCTTCAACTTGTATGTTCTGCTTCCGTATAGATATAAATTTTAATTCACACTCAGATAATAATTAAATTAAATAAGCCTTTGTAATGAAAATATTTAGTCATTCGATGTTACATATTATCTGATGGAAAGATCCTAGACAATTATTGGAGAAAGGAAACATCATTGATAATCATTTTTTGCAAATAACACTGAATCAAATAAATTAAAAATGTTTCATGTAATTTTTAAAAGTAGAACTCATTCAATGCTTTCATGCATCGATGGCAAAGTCATCTGACCCACACCATTATGCATAATAGAACAAATCAATATAATAGGCTATTATAAAGAATATATACAAAAATATGAAAGAACATTAAATTACCATTACAAACCCATAAACCATTAAATAGTGAAAATAGATATAAATTTGTAAATGTCTCCCTATAAACACCACAACCATAACCAAAACAAAAAAAATTCTTACCAGCAAAAACTTAGCTGGTGAGTTGCAAGTCTACAACATCTCTCAGATGATCAAACCGTTTCTTAATTTTGTTCTTTTGGTTAGTCAATGGATTTAGTTGCATGTTCAAGTTTTCTATTTGAAGCCTTCTGTTTCCCTATATTTGAGACATAATCAAATTCTTGTGAGTAGGAAATTGATTCAGGAGTTACGTGTGAAGAATTTGGCAAAGTAAATGATGACAATCAAACTCAAATTTTATCTGTCTTGATTAAAGAATTTTATCCTGATGGCATTAAATTAAAGTTCTTTCTCTATTTTTTGGTGATCTCTGGAGCAGAGTTTGCTTTGCATCGACTTGGGCTACATTTAACTTGTGTTGTATCTGCGGAAATATGTATCCTAGGATGATGCAATGCAACCTCTGCTCCACCAATACCAGATAGAAGAGAAAGTACTTTAATTTAAAGCCATCATGATAAAATGCTTTCAAGACATATATTAGGTATAAAAGGAAGCCTACCCTGTCATTTGAAGGGGTTTACCTACAATTCAAGTGATCTCTTAATTATAAAATCAATTCAATTCCAAGTGAGCATGCAATCAAGCATTCATCAAGAGTTGAAGGAGAAATCAAGTTAATAAATATATTTAATAAAGATATCATCTTTTAAATTAAGAAATGGGCAGGAGATTAAGAATACAAACCTTCCATATTGCACACTTCAAGGTATATTAAAATCAGTTTAAAGTGTATTCATTTAGGGACCTTTCATAAAATATTCTCAACTTACATATCATAAAAGGATCTTAAAATATTCATTGTTTATAATGATCAGAATTTGGTTGTTCCATACACCTTCCTTTACTATTTTAAAAATATCATCAACCAAAATATTGTGCAGCAGTAGTATGGAGTGCATTTCATCTATTTTATGTCTAAATATTTAATCATACCACTTTCTTTTCAAAGCTGATTGATTGATTGTGGTGTTTGGGCAATGCATTCCAAATAGATCCAGTTGCATACTATTTATCTGTCTTGATTAAAGACTTTTATCCTGATGGCATTAAATTAAGGTTTTTTCTCTATTTTTTGGTGATCTCTGGAGCAGAGGTTGCTTTGCATCGACCTGGGATACATTTAACTTGTGTTGTATCTGCGGAAATATGTATCCTAGGATGATGCAATGCAACCTCGGCTCCACCAATACCAGATAGAAGAGAAAGTACTTTAATTTAAAGCCATCAGGATAAAATGCTTTCAAGACATATATAAGGTATAAAAGGAAGCCTACCCTGTCATTTGAAGGGGTCTACCTGCAATTCAAGTGATCTCTTAGTTATAAAATCAATTCAATTCCAAGTGAATAGGCAATCAAGCATTGAAGGAGAATTCAAGTTGGTGCAGGTGCATTTGGAAGACAAAAGGACTCAATGAAGCCATTAAAGACTTTTGAAGGTCTTAGGAGTGAAGAGCCAATCAATTATGATGTCTTAAGGGGGCAGCCTTAAACAACACACACTAAGCTTTGACTGCTTAGGTGTGTTGTGGGCCCATTCCTTCCCTTGACGTCCCTTCCCGTCTGTTTCCGTTAAAAAGACAATCACCGTTAGCATTTTAATTCAAACAGTGTTCTTGCGTTTGACTACATAGAACAAAGCAAATGGCATAAGAAACTCTCATCTACCTCGCAGCTGTCATAGAATACCTCCCTGAGGAGATATTCTCATGTCCTTTCCTGCTTTATGTTGTCGATGAAATACATAAGCGTCCTCACAATGCAGTCAATGCAACAAATAGATTTCCATTTCGATCAGTTTTATTTGCCAACGTACTCTCTACTTGTGCTAAAATGGGAGCTTTGGAACACAGTATGGGCTTCCATCAAAGCAGAAGGTAAGGGCAATTAATATCAGATGCTTACGGTTGGAAATGCTCTGTTTGACATGTTTGGAAAATGTGGAAGTATAGACATGAAAGTGCATGAACTTTTTAGTGAGATGCATCAAAGAAACGCGATCTAATGGAATGCTATGATTGTAGGATATGCACAAGATGTGTTTGAAATGGATTTAGAAACTTCCAACCAAATGTGATTAGTGAGTATAGATGTTGTAGTGCAACTGCCCAGGTACACATGCATGCAAAATATGTAAGCTTAGATAAGGCACATGAACTACTTGACATAATGCCTCAAAGATCACCCAATATCCAATGACGGTTGGGAGAAAGAAAACATCAATTTTTTGATAATCTTAAATATTTCTTTATTCATCACTATAAATCTATTATGAATTTAGTCTCAATATTGCAGAAATTTTTTCTATTATGAATGCAATATTTAGGGATGTAATCTTTATATATTTTTTTTAATTAGGAAAAGGTCCTAATAGAATCCCCAACTAATTAATCTAGAGAAAGATACCACTAAAGAAAGAAATTCAATCCTCACCACTATGGTCTTGAAGGCTTTTAAGACACTTGGATTCCTATTTTGGCTCGCTTTTCCTTGACCCTATGTTAAGATAGTAAACTAGTTTAAGAGAATCTATTGGGTGGGGAATTGTGTATGGTTGCAATTATTTTCATGCATGGAAAGTGATTTAAAGTTTGGACCAATAGAGGATAAGTATTTCTTGAACCTTCAAGGACATGTGTAGAGCACCGCATGGATGTTTCTCCATTATTGAACTCTTTGAATATGTAAGTAAATTATTTTTGGTTGATGACACAGTAAGTGTGGTATTTGTCTTTTCAATATGTTGTGGATAATATTAATCAAATATGGAATTTTTTTGATGCTATATATACTATGTTTTGGATTGAATTTAGGTAAGCGAAGAGGTAACGGAAGAATAAAAGAGGTACACAAAGGAAGAAGAGTGAAATAGGTGGTTTGGGATGGAGGTTACAAGTATATATGATAATTCGTATGGATAATTTGTTGTCTATAAAGAGGCAAATAAGCTATCACAACTTCAACATGAATGAATGCCTCATCTACAGAAGCAAAAGGTACCTCTAATGGTTTCAAAATTTGTCAAAATAGTTATGATATACCAAATAATCAAGTGGAATATCCTTTAGGTAACTAATATTATCTTCAAACTATTTATTTTGATTTTCATCATATCCTTTCCATGTGCATTTCCCTTGGTTTTAGTCTCATTTTTTCTTTATTTTATTCAAAACAAAATTTATAGATGCCTCTACTTGTCTCACCACTCATTAATTGTTTGGGATTTTCATTCCATTCACCAAGGTTGGCATCTATTCTAAGACTTTGTGTCATGGCCAAGCTAAATGATTTGCCTCTAGTTTCTCTCCAATCTAGTCACCTAGTAGCATGTGAAATCTATCTCTTCCTAATTATTATTCTCTCCATCTTGTTAATGACCATTTCATTAATGAATTCTTCCTCATAATTTTGGATAAGTGAGACAATGTTAGCTCAAGGATTCTTTTCAATCCTCTTTCAAGATTCTTTCCCAAGTAATAATCTTGCATATTGGAAAATAAATTACGCTTCTAATTTTCCAAGCTACTCTTCCTTATAATGTTTAGATTTATTCTAAAGTGCTCATTGTGACTCATGTTTACTACTCTTCCTATTAGTCTCATTCCAATATATCCTACAAAAATATGGAATGATTACATTTATATTTTATTTGTGTCTCCTAAATATCCACAAAATTTGGAACAATAATACAATTTTTTAATAATATTTAATTGTAAAAGAAAGGATTAAAATGGAACTAAACACTCTAAATAAATTAATCAGGGTTAAAGGGATAAACTAGGATCAATTCATGAAGGCAAGATCTGTTATCTCAAAATTAATAGATTCATGCAAGAAAAGAAATATTAAATCTAGAGATAAAATTCTTGAAAAATTTAGCTAGCTAAAAGCGAAAGAATGCTGTCAAGCTCTCATTTTCACACAGACTGGCAAAGGTTGTAGAGGAGAAATCACTATTGAACTTACCCCTGTCTCATATAACCCTATGTTGGCTAGGCCCCACAATAATTAGAAGATCCTAATTACTACTGTCCTAAACCTTGCATTGGCCGTCACAATTTCACAGTGAATTGAGTTAATTAGTCCATTAGCGAGATTGGGAAAGAGTTTGGTATTGAGTTAGGTGTTGGTGGAAGGTTTAAGGAGGTACACTATCATCATAATTAATGTTAGAGAGTGTTGTGTGAAGAAGAATGGCCACGAAAGGAGTGACTGTCCTAAGTGCTTGAGATTGTCACAAAAAGTGAGTGTTGCAGCAGTGAATCTTCCTTTGACCTTTGTGTGTTTGGGAGGGTAAAGACCCATGGTGGTATATGTTGAGTGGTTGGGAGGGTAAAGACCCACATATCAACTATCTACTTTGACATCCTAGCATGGTGTCCACCTACTCTAAAACCTTGTGGGCACTCTCTGTCTAATACTAACATATACATAACATGTGCCTCTCATATAACCCTATGTTGGCTAGGCCCCACCATAATTAGAAGATCCTAATTACTAAAAACACTAGATTCTCCCCTAAAAGGTTGTTGAGTCATAGACGACCTAGCTTGATAGCCCTATAGTCTCTCATACATAAAATATCCTTGTGTCTATGATGGTCAAATGTGACTACCCTATGGCCCCTACTATGCTCTAGTAGACCTTTGTCCCTAATATTGATACTATTGGGTTTTTCTTTGTAAATCATATAGTAAGTCTAAATTATCCTTTGAAGGATGGGGAGGCCTATGGACACTTTAGTCCCTTAATCAAGGTTACAAACTTCTCTCATGCCTCTTGTGTCCTCCCATGTACCTCCTTTTCCATAAGAGACTTTGCCATAGCAACCCTAAAGTCATTTGGATTGGCCATGTGTAGGAAAACTAAAATTTTGGGCTTTCCACCCCTAATGAAATAATTGACAAGTAACTTGTCTTGAATGTAATCTACAAACTACAAGAACTCCAAAAACTAACTCTCATCTTGAGCCACTATGAAACCTTATTATGTAAATTGTGAAACTCATCTATGCATCTTTGTCAAAAATATTTTGAAATAGAACACACTTTGAAGCACTCCAAAATGGTATCTGGAGAGGGTTTCCGATGTGAGTTGGTGCATTTTATCCTCCCAGTACCACAAGGTGGAAGAAAGTGCTCTCAAAAATTGCATTGAAAATTATGCCTTTAGGTTGCTCACATATAGATGCAACCCAAAGCATAAGTCCAAGCTAATTAGTAAACAAGACTTATCCTCAACCCCATTTTTGGATCTTAAAAATGTAGAGGATTGGAGATGAAGCAACTCTCGAATATGATCCTTTGGCTCATGATATGTGCTTGCTATAGTCTATACCTCTTGCATTTATGCATGATGAAGCTAGGTAATGTGTATTGATCAATATTCTATCTCCTCTATATGTATTTCCCAAATTCAAGGCGAACTCCTAATAAGCTCCCAAGATGCAAGTATATGCTCCTCTACTACGAGTGGATCCTCATGGCTTGTAAGATTTGAGGTCCATACTCGGGCTACTCGTCTTGGTGAAAACTCTCAAAGTGATATGACCCTTCCTTCCATTTCCTACACCCTATTTTCTAACCCACACCTCATAACCTTTACCTCACTTCCTATCATTATTACCTTCCATCTACCTTTCATATCCCCTATCTTAACCTCCTCCACTTTCCTACATCATATCCTACATGTTAACCTCATACACACTTACTTTTACTTCACCTACCTAACCCCATTCCATCCTTCACATCCTTTTATGATCTCCCCCCATTCACTTTCCTACCTTCCAAACCCCTAACATATCCTAACTTACTCTTTTACCATTACATCCTTCATCACTTACCTCCCTATCTTATCCTAACCCACACCTCATAACCTTATACCTCTCAGCTTCCATTTTATACCACCTTCCTAATGGTACACTTATGCTCCCCTCCAAAACACCGAGAAAAAATAGCACTCGATCACTACACATTGCTCTCATGGTCCTGTAGCAGGGATTTTCTGTCACTACCATATATACCAGCATCCATAATTAGGATATATTTTACATAATGGCACTCGATCACGCAGATTTAGGTCATCCATCCCCTTAATTAGGATATATTTTAAATATGGAAAGTAGTGTTAATATGTTTTAGGCTAACTATATTGTTCATTATTTAAAATGCAGTGTTTAAGTAATACATGATTGTAGGATTGTTCAACGATTTAGGTCTTGTAAGAAATTCTTCTTTTAAATCGATCATATCATATTACAGAAACCTCTCACCATCTTTGCTATTGCCAATTAATCTGATAAATATATAATAAAATTTGAATCTAAATATTTGAATATGTATAACAATGAATTTGTTGATTATACCCTACCTTTTCCCTGCAGCAATTAAACCATTCCTACATCCTAAAACGATTAAACCCACAGGGAACTATGTCCACCTCCCTCCTTCGTGTTCATCGGGGGACGACCCCTACCTGCATGTTCCCTATTGTGATCCCCTAATATGAAACCAACTGGAAACGAAAGCGATTAAAAGTCACCTGTGATTCCATGGAGAATCTCACCACTGGTTCATTGTAGAGCTTAGGTCTCATCATAAAACGCTTTTTTATTCTTTTCTACAATAAAACCCTCCAAACTTAGTGAGTTCAAAGAGGAATCCAAGTACGCCATCTTCATTTTCAGCAAAGTAGTTGAGGCAGCCTAATACTTGATTTTTTCTATCTACAAATTTTCTTCTTAAGGAAAAAGGTATTTTGGGAACACTAATGCTTTTGGTGGGCTCATATTAGCAGATTTGATTTAGATTGCAAGTAAGAAATCCTTTTATATAATTCCTAAGTCTCTAAATGCACTTGTTTTCTCTTTCAATAGGTGGTTTATTATAGGCATCAAGGAATCAATACAACAAAAGGTTTTTGTTTTCAAGCACTTCTTTAGATTGTATCAAAATGATTATGGTAAATATTTTTAGTTGATAAACAACGAGTTTGTTTTTTGAGTTATTTCAGAATTATGTGGAAATTTGATTTTTTGTTGAAATTGATTTGATTGGTTCATAATAATTGACAGATATAGTAATTTTTGTGCAAAACCTTTCATATGCATGAATTTTTTTGATATTTTAGAAGTGTAAAAGGTCTTAAATGAGTAGGACAATAGAATGCCACCTATAAGATAGCCCATAAGAGTTCGTAGCATATATAGACAATGCCATGAATAATAATTTTAGTATGGATCTTCTCTACTTTAGTCTCTTTATGGATGATTATAGGAGTCACTTTGAATCAAGATGAATAAGATTACTTCTCAATTCTTAGGAAGGAGTTTCAAACATGTGAAAATTTCGATGAGAGACATGAAGATCATCTTTATTGAAAGGAATCTAGGTAAAAGTAGCAAATTATTGTTTTATCCTAAGATAATATATATGCTAATATTTGAAATGTTACATCTAACAATTTTATAAGGAAACAACATATATGCAAAAAAAATCAACACACAAAAGATCACATAACACATTAGATACCTTAGAAAAATCCTTTCAAACAAAAACTTAGCAACAAAGGATCACTCAATGTATTGTCACAATTATCATCATCACAATACATTCATAGAGCATCTGCTCCTCTATCTTAATTACCAACCATTTCTTGAGAAATTTTGGTTGAATAATTGTTACAAAATATAATTTTTTCACATCTTTATCCCAAACATCCACCAAATAGATCAAGCCTAAAACTAGAAATCAAAAATGATTTTCAAAACCATGAGAAAATAACATGGTCCAAAAGTAGCAATCAAATATAGATAGGGAGAGCTCGAACCACTGTCTACAGTTGGCACTGGCACTGGGGAGTCGACCTCTTGATTGGCTGGAGTTGAAGCAGCGGCATCAGCATCGAGGGGTAGGGAAGTAGGGCCCTGAAGCATCCTTCTTCAATTATTGTATAGAAAGTGGCCAGCCCTACGATCATTTCGAACCGAGTCTGATAAGTCCCAAGCATGGGTCGTAAAAGGAGGATCGCCGTGGTATTCGGCCCTACTATTAGAAGGGTGTCCAGCATCACTTTTCCCATCAAACTTGTAGTCCCTGGGCCGCAATGCGCTGCCCATGCTTAGGGAATTTGGTCGGCCAGATCGCTGTTTCCCATGATCAACCAGTGAAGGGACGCTTACGCGAATAGTTGTGGTTGAAGCCAGTGAAGATGGATAGAGATTCGATAGTGAGTGTCCGCCTCCACTTCCACCGAATCATACTCCATCACCACTTCCAGCCTGAGTTGTAGAACTGGCTGGTTTCACACCAATGATCTTCCCCGCCATGATTAAACCCATAGGTTCGCTACAGAGGCGGGATGAATGAGAGGCGGGATTTTGTAAAGAGGCGGGATTTATGAAATGACTTGGTCTTTTCTTTTTTTTTAAGTAATGCACGCGGTCATCGGAATTTCGACAAACGCGGACACTTTTTCTTAAAAAAACCCAAATGTCATTGCCAATTTCTTCTACGTCGAAACCAAATGTTGCATTATCGTCGGAATTCCGACGAAATCGGGCAATTTTTCAAAAAAAAATCAAGTTTGATCACAATATACCTTCTCTGTCGGAATTTTAGGCTAAATGTATTAGTGAAATATACAAATTACACCATTAATCTAGAATTTATTAATATAAAAAAAAAGCACAATAAAAATCTTTAACATTCTTAAAAAAACTAAAATACATAAATATGATTACATTAGATGTTTTGAAATATGATCCCTATGTCAAGGTTAGTTAGAAAATTGAGTCTTCTTGTGTGGATTATTTATGATTTATAATATTTATACAAATAAATTTTATCTAACAATATATTGAATAAAACAAACTCTTAGAAAATTGATCTTCTTGGGACCACGTATTAACCAACTCGACTAATCAAATGCACCAACTTGGAAACACAAATGACTTTTACATTTTCTTTATATCATGAAAAAGCCCTCTTAAACAAAACTCACGGTTGCAAGAACAGGAGTGTTCCACGATGCAATGAATACAAGTGTTCCGTTAACCTTTGAGAGATGTTTAAATTGTTGTGAGTGAAAATTCATTCTTCTTCTTATATACTTACAAATAACTCACGATTGCAAGAACACACAAGGAGTCCACACCCTGATTCAGTTGGCGGCAATGATCTTGTGTAAATAACTCAAATTTGAATTATTCTCTTGTGGATTAATATGGAGGAATGTGTAAATATATAGGTATTGGGACATGTCTTTGAATTTCAGTTTGATGTCAATAGTGCCCAGATTGTTACAATATAAATATGTAATAGCTGTCAAAATTCTTAGCTCACTTATAAGATATTTTTATCTATAAATATGTAAATCTCATTCACTGTTGGTAATTACTAATTTCTACCACCAGACGTGCAAGCTTGGCATTTAAGATAGAAGTTTCCAGATTTGAATTTAGATGTTTCTAATTCTAAATGTTTCTCACAATGGACATTCTAGATGTTTCCTTGCTATTTACTTTTGCCTTATCTTCATCACATTGGCTATAAATAAGATGTATTATGATTTGTTACTCACTCTTTCATGGGTCCAACTCTTAGAGCTGTAAGGAGATGTGAATGTAATGTTTATATTATTTAATATAATATAATGTCTACATTTGTCTATTTTTTGTTCTTGTCTTCTAACTCTGTCCACTCCATCAGATTGGTATTAGAGTAGATGTTGGAGATCTTGGGTGTGAAGCATATTGGGGTTTAGGTGAAAGGAGGTGAAAAAGATCAAAGCCAAGCAAATTGAGATCGCAGCCATTTTGAAAGAAGAAATTGTTGAAAATGATTTACAACCGTAGCTATTGAACAAGAAGAGTCAAGGTATCAAGAAATCGTTGTTTTCAAAGAACTATTACCAAAGAAGGAGCAGATTCAGACAATAAGGAAAATCGTTGTAACAAAATCAAGTGAATTAGGTGAGCTTAATTCAATGGAAAAATTAGGTAACAGAGTGTAGGAAGAAAATGCAAATCTAATTTCTGAGATAGATCATCTAGAAGGGGACTTATTGGCAATGAATACAAAAATGTTTGCAATTAAAAATGAAATGGGAATGGAAAATTGTAAACTTTTAAATGAAATTAGTGATTGTAGACACATAAATTTGTCCACTTAATTAAATGAATATTTAGTATTTATTTGATTATTTAACTATCAATCAATAATTAATTAAATTAATATTTAATTAATTCATCTTAACCCCCTTCTCCTATTAATTAAATAAATTATTCAATTTATTTGATTTAATTCACTTAAACAAATTCAGACCATTAATTAAATAAATAAATCATATTTGTTTAATTAAATCTTCTCTCACATTTAAATAAATTAGTATTTATATTTATTTAAATCCCCCAAAATCCCATCTCTCACATTTAAATAAATTAACATTTATTTAAATCACCTTTATCCTCCACCCACTTGTATTTTCCTACAAATGCAAGTTGCACAACTATTTTAAATAAATAAATTATTTATTTAAATAAATAAATAATTTATTTAAAATCCTATTTATCCTCGCCCACTTGAAACCTTTAGTGGCTTCCCTTAAAGTCTTTAAACTTAATGGCTTCCTTCCAGAGTCTTCTCAAGCCTTTAATGGTTTCCCTTAAAGTCTTCAAACTCAATGGCTTCCTTCTAGAATCTTCTTAAGCCTTTAATGGTTTCCCTTAAAGTCTTCAAACTTAATGGATTCTTTCTAGAGTTTTCTTAAGCCTTTAATGGTTTCCCTCAAAGTCTTCAAGCATTTGATGCTTTATCTTCCTTTTTCTCATGTAAATAAATTAAGATTTATTTAAATAAAATATAAAATTCACATTCACATTTAAATAAATTAATATTTATTTAAATATCTATCCAAATGCAAATTACATCATTTAATTGAAATAAATGATTTTATTTTAATTGAAAATCCCAAAATTCCTCCCACTTGCATTCTCTTACAAAATCCACTTGCATGCCTAAATCCCTTCTAGATTCTTCTAACTCTTCTATTTAGCCTAATCCTATCCTAACCATTGTCACATTCTTAAATAAAAGGAAGTCACTTCTCAAAAACCTCCAAAGTCTTCAATAACCATTAAAGGCTTTATGTCTTCAAATGGTTAACCTCTAAAGTCTTCCAAACCATTAAAGGCTCTTACATAACCATTTATGGTTAACTCACCTTTTACCTTTGGTTAGAGACTTTCCTCTAACTTAACCATCCTTTTGACTCATGGGTCTTGTTGAACACTATATTTGAAAATAAAAATATATATAAAAAATGTATATTTCCATAGGCGTGAAGACTGAAAGATGTTTTCGGCCAGCAAATTGTATCGAGCACTGCAAAAGAAGTTTCATCGAAAGAGTATTTTCATCGAAATGAGGCATGTAAAGCACCGAACAAAAGTATTTCGGCAAAAAGTCACTTTTGATGAATGTAGAAAATCACTCATCGATACTCTAAGTTTCATCGAAAGGCAGAAAGGCAAAAGTAATTTCGAAGGAATATCATTACTGAAGAAACTCATAAAGCATTCATCGAAACGCAAGTTTTCATCGATGACATAATGTCGAACAAAAGCAAAGGTGTTTCATCGATAAAAAAGGATATCGATGAAAAAAGAATGTCGATGAACATACATGGGCCCTCACCGAAGAAAGAAATTCATCGAAAGAATGATTTCGATGAAACTCGCGAGTGACTTATCGAAAAGGAGGTCTATCGATGAAAGAACGATTTCGATGAGTCTTGAAAGTGGCTTCTCGACATGGGCTACTCACCAAAAGAATAGTATCGAAGAAAATGGGCTTTCGATGAAAGATTTAAACACTCGGCCGAAGACAAGGGTTTCATCGATAACTTGGAAAATGATCACTTTGAGCGAACTGTACTTCCCGCGAAAGAGTTAAAGGCCCAAGTGAAGAATGTCACATCTGCAATTAAGTTTAAACACTTGAGTAGCCATTGTAGACGCAGAACATTAACTATGCACAAGTTGCCCATATGATTACAGTCGAACTGATTGAATTTTCATGAGAACCAGATCAATGCCAAAAGACTGAAAATTGCGAAGAACTTGTGGAAACTTGCAAACGATAACCAGAAGAGCTGAGCATTTCTCCAAGTAAGTATTGTTTCTCATATCTGCTGTAATCATGGAACCTTCGTCTTCTTCTTCTAAAAAGAGTAGGAAAGGAAAAGAGTTAAACCCTGAAGAGAAGCCCAAGAGACAAAAGAAGGAAGGAAGAGCTCTGACTCAGGATTTATTAGACCAATGTCCCTCATCTAGTGTAAGGTCCAAAAAGATCAAAAGTGAAGAAGAAGGATTGGAGGATAGATTTGAAAATCTAGGAGATATTTGGACTGAAATCAGAGGACATGAGTTATTCTTATTTAGTTACAAAAGAAGGGACGCTCCTGAACCCATAAGTAATTTATGGAAGAAGAACTTAGGCAAATTGGTAGTCCCAAATGTGTTTGTAGATGTAGAATTAATGAAAGCTCTGGTAGATTGTTACAATCCAAGAACCAAAACCATATGTGATTACAGAGGGAATACATTAGTAGTAATTAACAAACAGAATATTGATATGGTGTTTGATTTGGACTGGGAGGTGGAGGAGAGTATCGATATGAAGAAACTTTCACAAGAATTCTTTAGTTTGGAAAACATCTACAGGGCTTGGAGGCTACCTATTCACAGGCCAAAAGTGGGTGGGTCATTTGTTCCATTCAGCAAAGATGACAAGGTGCCGTTTGATGTCAACCATTTCCATCCTTATTTTAAATATACCTACTATGCTGCAGCTCAAGTATTAGGCCTAGAGGCCCATCCACTCATGGATATTGGGGTTATGGTTCTGTGTGCTGATTTACAGTCAAAAGACCCTAGGTCATTTGATTTTGCCACTTATGTTGCAGATGCTTTAAATCATGGACTGGAAAAGTTGAAAGGGGACCTTGTGAATGTTCATTTTTCATTGTATTCCTTGTTAATGCATATCATTCTTTATTGTGGACAAGAGATTAATTTCTGGTCAGATGATTTCTGCATTCGATCCTATGATAAAAATGGTTTGAAGAAGCCAGTTCAGTTATGGGTATCTGCATGGGACCAGAGGTTCATGAACAACCAGTACTGGCACTTTCAAGAATATTTTGTGAAACCTCTTAGTGCAGCTTTTGGGCAACACAGGGATTACACTTTGTCCCCTGAAATCAAGAGATTCCTCAGACCAAAGGACTTCTCTCCAGAGTCACAAATTGATCATAATTGGGGTGATTGGTATTGCCATAACAATCACACAGAAATCAGGGTATTTGGATATGAAGGAAAACCCCACATGCTCCCAATTACAGTGCCAAACAGGGTGGCTAGCCTGGAGATTATAAGACAATTGTCTATTGTCAGTGCTAAACACCTTACAGATTCCGGTAAACAATCCATTGTTCCAGGTTTATTGGTTTTTTCTGATTTCATTGTTAAAAGTTCAAAAAGTTATCATTTACTGCAGAACAAGTTAGACTACTATGGCATGACTCTGGGTGAACCTAGAGAGAACTTCGACCCTGAAGGATATATAAGAGCTGCCAGAGTATCACAAAAACTCAAAGCTGGAATACATGTGGCCAAAATGCCAGATGACCTGATTAAGAATCTTGAGAGAGAAGAGGCCAAAGCTTTGAGAGGAAAGAGTGAGTTAGTTTGGGAGGCTTACAAATGGATAAGGGCAAGGGGAATGATAGATGGAGACCTAATTGGAAATCTCCAAGATCCTCTGGAAGTGGCTAAAAGGCTGCTTCAACATGAAGCAGAGATCATGCATAGAGTGCCTTCGCAATTCCTCCATTTCATTAATACTGAGTAGGACAGTCAGCCCCTAGCTCACATGTCACCAAAGTCGACCGCCAGTAGTATCCCACCTGATTCTCCTCGAGAAGATTATCCTCCTGGTTTCAAAGCAGAGATGAATATGGACACTGGTGAAATTAACATCAAGGATGTTGTTGATATAAGAATGACTGAGCATGAAGATTTCGTTGCTGATAATGGATTCGCTTCTTCTAGGGAGTTCCTCTCATTTTTGTACCAATACAAAGGAGCTCATGTAAAACGAAGCATGGCCGGAAGACCAGAGGAGGAAGAGATGAAGAGATTGCAAGATGAGATTGATGTCCTCATGAAAGATATGACTCCTGAGAAAGGGAGGAAACTACTAAAAGAGGCCGGTGTAATCATCTTCTCTGGTTGGGATATAAACTCAGCACTTTTATTTGATGGCTTCCTGAAGAAGCAAGATTTGAATCAACAGGTGTTGCCTCAGGAGATAGACAAATTGTTCTTAGGCTCTGGATATGATCCAGACAAGAAAGCTCTCCTACAATGGGCATTATATCCAAAGGGGAAGAGGCCTATCATTGTGGACATTGAAGAAACCTTTGGGCACCTCATGGTTCATCAGGTTGGAAAAACTGACCCTAGGGTCACTGCAAAACTCAACTTGGATGTTGCCAGATTGAACCTGGACCAGACAGAGTTTTTGGTCAGAGAGAACGTCACATATAAGGGGTTATATGAAAAATCTAAAGAGGAGAATCAAAAGTTGCAGGCAAAAGTATTGCAACTAGAGACAGGGACTCCTATCAGCAAATACACCTCATACCCCGCGGGACATAGCTTGGACGATGTCTCTGATGCTCTGTACTGGAAGTATCAAGCAGAGAAAGCCAATAAACGCGCAGAAGGTATCCAACAAAGGATGGACAAACTGGTCAATGACATCATAGGACATCGGTTTAACACCATGCTCTTGCAGGTTGAACCATATTGGAAAGTATATAATGGAACGATAAAAGTGTTAACAGAGCATGAGAGGTTAAAAGCACGATTGCATGAAGTACTAAATAATGTCGATGCCTTGACGCCAGAGGAAAAAGCTGAGGGGACTGCGTATATGGAGAATCATGTTAAACTTGAGGATACGCTGAGGAGAGACCTGAAGGAATTGGATGATGAGAAACCTGTTGGAATGCCCTCCGTTTACAAAGAAGGAGAAGTGATATCCCTGGAGGATTTGCGAAAAGATCTCACCAGCGTCAAGGATTGGGCCTTGTCAGAGATAGATCGAAGTAAGGATATGGCCCCTACTGTCAACCAGATAATATTCAAGTATCTGTCGCTGGGAGATGAATTGAAGAAACAGACTCCTCGAATCAAAACCTTCAAAGACGATGATTACATTCATCATTTGGGACTCCTAAATCTCTTTTTGCTTAAGTTTAGAAATACTCAAATTAACGATTAATATTTTGAAAGGTCGTGTCTCTTCATGAAAGGCCTTCATCCTCATATATATATGAGAATGATTTTTGTAATGTAGGATGATGGTGATTAGATAAGATGAAGATAGCGATAGATGACAACCTGTAAGTCTTCTGTATACAAACTATAATGGAATACAAATTTTGATCAACTATTTCTCTGCATATGTGTTGTGGATCATTTCACTTTCTTTTGGCAATCGTCTGTGATATTGTCTGATAAGATAAGGTTATTCATGTTCTTAAGATCAGATCTATGTTTTATATTATAATGTTGCAACAAAAGTTTTGCTTGCGGATTGTGATTGTTCCTTGCAAAGCTTAATTGACTGGTCCCTTAAGGGTAGGGTTAAGTTCGCTCAATCAGCATATGATATAGGCATTCATTTGGTTCCAAAAGAAATAATAACTGACAGGTTCATAAAGGGATGAATCAAAAAACTGTCTCACAGGTTCGCACCATAAGTCCTAAAGAAAAGTGTAATGACTCTGTAACCCAAACAGTGAAGAAGGCACTGGCTAAATTACAAGTTGCACTTATCATTTCATTCATAATTGATTTTTTTAATAAGCAATAGGAGTAATTAAGAAACATAAAGCAAACAGTTATTACAAACAACAATCTTGAACTCATCTGCTATATCTCCATTCAAGGAACTCATGCCATTTCAAGATCAAGATATATCAGACTAGGATAATAAATCTGCTATAAAAAGCACTGGTAATTGGAGACATTCAGTGAATAGGTATACCCGCCTAGGTCCTACAGAGCCTAAAGTGAGAGAGTTAGCAACTAAACAGGTTCACTCTATATGCTGGCCAAGTCAATTGGAGGGTTTGATCATAAGAGTTGGCATTTCCTTAGAACCTATCCAATCTGTTGATTTGAGACCCAATAGGTCTCTTCAAAGCATTTATTTCTTTGACTAAGGTAACCATTTAACCCTTGGATAAAAAGAATATCCATTAACCTAACCCTAACCCAACCCCCCGGGGTAACCATCATGTCCCCTCAAGCATTTAATGCTCCTTATCTCTACTCTCAAGCCCCCTCATGGTGACACTTGTCAACATGGGATTGGGTTGAAATTTTCACATGGATTGAATATTTTTCAATCCTAACCCTTGTTAAGATTGCTCAATCTTAACCCTTCATTTCCACATTTCTTCTATAAATAGAACCCTTCTCCTCAAGCAAAGAAGGAAGCATTAGAGTATTGTTGCTATATTGGTATTAGCATAGAGCTTTTTCATAGCATCACTATCTACACTTGCATGGTATTTGTTTATCACATCCAACCATCTTGAATCTCCATATGGCATCCATGGCTAGTGCTAAAAGCTGTGAGCTACACTCATTTGGGACTTGGAGAAGGGAGAAACAAGGGAGAAGCATCAAAAGGCATCATGGAAGCATCTTAGGGAGGCTCTTCTCCTTTCTTTTTATTTTGTTAAACTTCTTTCATGCATTTTGAAATCTCTTTTGATGTGTTTGGAATGGTTTTTAGTTCTTTGTTTTGGTTTTATGGTTGAAACTAACTTATTAACATTGAACTTTGTTATTTCCTTGTCCCCATTTCCATGACATCAGTGATTATCAAGAGAAAATTGAAGAGTTAGAGGACAAATTAAAGTTGTTCAATGATGTTAAGAAAAAGAATGAAGATTTAGAAGAGAAACTAAAAAGATTGGAAGAAACAAATAGTTTGCACGTGAAGGAAATCACAAAATTAAAAGAAGAGAATGAATATTTAAAGACAAAGCCATTGGTTCATGATGGAGATTGTTGCAGAAGAATTCATTGGAAGCTGTTAAAGTTTCTCAAGTCATCAAAGTAAGGAGAATCGTGGAACCTAACAAAATTTGTGAGGTATGAGATCTGAAAAGTAAGAGATGACTGCAACCAGGAGAAAAAAGCTAAGGAATTTTTTTTGCCAAAGATGAAGAATTTTTTGAATTACAGTTGTAGCTGTTGAAAAAATTCATTTTGGATTTGTGTAAGCATGTTTGAGGCCAGTAGAGCTTTCTAGGATCCCTGAGCACCCGTAGTGTGACTCTATGGGAGGTGCAAAGGAAATACATGTGTCTCACACTCGAATTGATAATGGATTGGTTACCAAATGAACCAAAGCTCGTAGTAAGAGCATCCCTACAGTAGTACGAGATTTCCTAGGTTCGATCTCTAGATTTAGAAGATTTTGATTTTGCAACATCAGTGAAAGAGATTAAGAATGTAATCAAAATTTATGGTATAAATTAAGAGGGAGTGTTGGTAATTAATAATTTCTACCACCAGACATGCAAGCTTGACATTTAAGATAGAAGTTTCCAGATTTGAATTCTAGATGTTTCTCACAATGGACATTCTAGATGTTTCCTTGATATTTACTTCTGCCTTATCTTCATCACATTGGCTATAAATAAGATGTAATATGATTTGTTACTCACTCTTTCATGGGTCCATCTCTTAGAGTTGTAAGGAAATTTCTACCACCAGACGTGCAAGCTTGGCATTTAAGATAGAAGTTTCCAGATTTGAATTCTAGATGTTTCTCACAATGGACATTCTAGATGTTTCCTTTCTATTTACTTTTGTCTTATATTCATCACATTGGCTATAAATAAGATGTAATATGATTTGTTACTCAATTTTTCATGGGTCCAACTCTTAGAGTTGTAAGGGGATGTGAATGTAATGTTTATGCTATTTAATATAATATAATGTCTACATTTGTTTATTTTCTGTTCTTGTCTTTTGTCTCTGTCCACCCCTTAATTGATGAATAATTCAAAATATTCTACATGATTTCATCCCTCATACAGTAGTCTTTTGGTTGTATTTCTATATCTTTAGGGCTTAAGGATCAAAGTACTTATTTGTTCGTGTTCATCAATCAAAATCTGTGGCTTTATAAATAGCTTATTTCTATAATATTATGAATAATAATTATTCAAATATTAGTAATAACTTTTAAAATGAAATATAATTTTATTTTAGGTGTAATTGAAGGACATAGATTAATTGTGAAATTAAGAAAAACACAATTTATGTATAATAATAATTTTTGGAATCATGATTGATGAATAATTTATCATATTATGACAAACTGGGTGAAGCATACTGGGAGAATATATGTTACATTGATTATTCTATAAAACGTTGAGTCTATTATCTTTAACTTTTCTTTTCACAAGTTGTATTTCCTTTCTCATCATTACATAATGATCAAATGTAAATTGTCATTGTTCTTAAAATTTGTCTAAATATTTTACACAAAATATTGCCACAAATGTCAATCATATTCCTTTTGTTGGTCTTATATCAATTATTTCTTTTCATAGTGTCAAATCTTGTGATTTGTGTATTATAAATTCTCAAGCCAGCCTCAGTGGCACTTGGATTATTGAATCCTTTTGTATTGGTGTAATTGGAATATTTTGTGGATTATGATTTTCAAAAGGTGTTTTTAATTAATTTTCAAACTAAACAATAACATATGTTGGTGGTGTTGGCGGCACACTTCCATATTTGTATATAATATTTTGAACATTTACTAGATCTTAGTTTACAAGACCTACTTCTATCTAGATGTTTGAAGTTAGCATTTCTTTTGCATCCTTACAAATTAATAACTCCATATCAAGCTCATCATTTGAACCTCTTTCAACTACATTGAAACTTCCCACTTTTCTTGCTAGATTGTGTGCAATAGGAGGCTTTAACATGAGTATAATTTGTTCTTGTTATGATTATGAATATTAGCATTTGTGGATAAAAAATGGACATTTTTTTCAAAGTCTACAATGGTTGGTGCATTCATGCTTCTATTAGTTATTGTCATTAGCAAGTTTTAGTAATCAATTTTAGGGTTAACGTCTCTTAAATTTGAAAATAGTTAATAAAATATTTGTTGCTCAATGTCTTTTCCATTTTTTCAAAAAATTATCTAACACAAGCATTATATAAATATGTTTCCACAATAGGTTTTCCTATCTAGAGCTATTGTATGGTGGTTTATCATTAATAGGAGGCACTTGACCCAAATCTCTCACAAAATAACTAGATGTAGCTAGTAATAATTTGTAATGATTGATAGGGTCGTGAATCCATGTTCTCCAATAACTTCTCTCCAATGTAGCTAATTTCATTAATCACTATGTGTACTTCATGTGTGCTATTTCTTTTTGAAAACATATTAGTCTTGTTCATTCTAGTTGAGTGAAATCTCTTATTCATAATTTCAATTTGGAATGAATTGTTGATGCTCATATGTTGAACATTTGTCCTTCCTACATTATGAAGAGGTTCATTGATAGCTCCAATTAGATATGATTTTTTTGTTCTCATTGTTCCTTAAATTATCATGTATAATATTATTGCATTTTGATTTGTATATTAGTGTGACATAATTAAGTTGATTTCTTTATGTTATTTTTTATTAAGATAAATGGATTTTATAGGGACCCGAAACCCAAATCCAGTACAAAATAAAGCATAGAAAATAGAGTCTAACCAGCTGCGAATGAGCTATAGAAATAGGGGAATACCCCAAAATAAAAAACCACCCAAAAAAAGACCAAAAACAAGATGCAACAATAAAAGGCTAAGAAAGAGTTCTCATAAGCTCATCATTTTTTTGGATAGCTTTGTCATTAATCTATTGAAGTTCTTCCATAATAAACCTCAAGCTCCTAGTCACCTGATGTTCACTCCTAGTCTTGGTACATGGTCTCATGGACGCCTGCACCTCCTAGTTCATCCTAGTCAAGTTGGTATCTGGGGATGTTTCAACTCTAACCATCCACTCCTTCTACAAAGTGATTTCCTCATTGACTCTCTTAAGGCCCTTGGCACTCCAATGCATGGCTTCCTTATTGACCTCCACCAAACCCTTAAGTTTTCTCTTCAATTTTTGAATCTTTTTCTCCATCCTGTCAATTTTCACCTCATGCTCAGTCTTCCTAATCTCAATATCTTTCACAATCTACTGGGAGAGCTTCAGGAGTTCCTCAGTCTTATCTAGTGTTGGATTCTCAGTGAAGGTGGCTATGAGATCTTTAATCCCTTGTTTCAGAATATTGATTTCCCCAAAGAACCATCGGAAATATTTTTCTTGATACATCAATGATTTCCCCAAAAGCAAATCAACATCCTTTTCATTATCTTGGTTCTCATTGTGGTCCATATTGATAGGGATGTTGAGCTTTATTTCATTATCCTCCTTGTCACAAATCACCACCTTACTAATCTTATGTTTTTTCAAGTTTTGTGGTCCCACAATGTGGGTCTGTGGAGCAGGGGTTTTCTTCATAGCAGCCCATCTCAGAAGGTTTTATCTCCTGCCGCTAGTACCAGGGGTGGTCTTTTTAAGGGGACCCTCATCCTCTAAGGGTTTATATTATGAATCATCTGACACTTGGATATCATTCCAATCCATAGCTTTCCCACCCTCTACATCATCAAACTCCTTATCCGGCACATCATGCACCTCCTAGCTGGCTAAAGACTTAAGGTTATTCAGGGAGGGGGAAGGTTTGACCTTGTGGGCCTTCGCATACTCTATGATTAAGAGTATTAAATGCTCATGAAGAATCAAGTTATCCTCATTCTTAGCATGCTTTCTAATAGATATCTCCAAGGATGATAACAAGTAAAACAAAATAGAAATTCTCTTGTCATGTCTAAAATGGTTTAGAATAGTGAAGTGGTAACAAAAAATACTAGCAAAGCACCCATCAAAGGTAATGTACCTCATGATAAACTCGACAATGTTCCCGCAGAGACTCTAAAGGTCCAACCGGTTGTAGCCACCATCTGGATTCTTCTTAACCCTACTCCTTTCACTCTGTTTTTCATAGAAAACAAAGACAACTTCTTCTGAATTCTTCCTTTTCCTAAAAATATTTTTACCCTCCATGCTGAGCCCAGTAATCTTAGCAATAAATGGTTCATCGATTATGAAATTTTCCCCGTACACACACAACACCCCATTATCCCAACAAGATACAAAAAGGTTTGTGAGATGGTGGTCCTGGCCATAAATTTTCTGAACATGGGGCTCCATACCCCCATCCTTAATCTCCCTCTAGGCCTCCTCATTCTTCTCCCAGAGCTCGCATGAGGATGACTCCAATATATTTTTCTCTTTGACCATTATGGTACTGTTTTAGTAATTTTTTTGGCTAACACCAAAACCAAACTTCAAACCAACGCTAAACAAGGAGATCCACAGGAACAATCTAGAAGCTCACCTTCGCTCTTTTCTATGAAAAGCATAACACATGTGATCTATCATCATTAATTGTCAAGAAATGAAAGATTTTCGGCATCCTTCCTCGCCAACTCACATAATTGGAATGGAAAGGAATCCCCTTCCTGCCACCACTTTTCATCATTTCTAATCACCTCTAAATTAGCCACATGGTAAGCTGGCCTATTACCCTCCCTCATAACATGAGTAATTTTAATATCCTCAAAACTTGTAATCATTTCAAAGTATTCCTTCATTAAATGGTTAATCGTCCAACTAGGAGGAGATTTTTTATTTAAACAATTTTTTAGATTTAGAGAGTCACTCTCCAACCATACCTTCTTAAATCCTCCACGACTTGCCAATCTAAGCCCTATATAAGCTGCATTTATCTCGACAAAATAGTTTTTTGGGGTGCCTAGTGGGAGTGCCACTATCGAGACAAGCCTACCATTGCGATCATGCGCAACTCTCCTACAACCTAACGATCCAGGATTACCTTTGGTCACCCCATCAACATTAATCTTGATCCACCCCCTCGAAGGAGCGATCCAAATAATGTTATGTCTAGTGTATTTCATTTTAACAGTGGGTCTAGAGATATGCTAAATAATGTGCCATCTATTGATGATGTCCCAGTCCATTTTAGGAGGCTTGATAGCCAGATCGTGCTATCGAGATGGACAAGACATAATGAAATTTTCCTTGATAGAGGATTGAATATGGAGAGCAACCACAATAGCCAAAGAATCTCTGTCTCTAACAATACAATTATTTCTTTCCTTCCAAATACCCCAAGCCACATGAGGGAGCATAAGATTCCAGAGAAATTTGAGAGCCGAATTATCCAAAGGGCATGACCATTGCAGCTAACACTCCAATAGATTAACAGGGAAACACAAACTAATAACCCAAATATCAAAAAAATGGGCCCAAATCTTCTAACTATAAGAGCAATGTAATAAAAGATGAGTAATTTCCTTAGCCTCTTCCTTGCAGAGGAAGCAAGGATTAGGAAACAACATCCTCCTTCTACACAGATTATCAATAGTAAGCACTTTATTCTGCATAAACAGCCAGAAGAAAAAATAATTTTAGGAATTAGGAACTTGTTCCAGAGACAAGATCAAAAAGGGGTCAGAGCAAAGGATCTAGTGAGTAAAGAAATGTCTGAGAGACCGAGAAAGCACCAGAAGATGATCCCACCCAAACCAGAGAGTCTTCAATAGAGAGAGAGGGAATGAAAATAAAGGAAATCCATTGTTGGAGAGGAGAGGGCAACGGGTTCATAACAAACAAGTCAATCCAACTATCATCCCAAATATAATCAGCAACCCAGATGCCAATCCGATCTTTACATTGCTCCATGAAGGGACAACCCAAGTGCAATCAATTAAAAGACTATCACCAGCTCAAAAATCTTCCCAGAAATGGATGTTCCTACCATTACCAAGGCACCACTTTGACCCCTTTGAGATGAGGCCTCTAGTAGTCAGAAAGCTTGACCAAAGGCTAGAAGAATTTTGGGCCAAACAAGAGCCTTCAAGGATATGCGGAGGAGATCATGATGAGCACAAATACTTATTGCTAATGATAGTAGTCCATTCATTGGATTCCTTGATCAATCTCTACAACTATTTAGCCAACAATGCCATATTAAAATCACGGATATGTCTAATGGCCAGCACACCAAGTTTCTTTGGCATACAAACTTGGTCCCAAGCAACCAAATGCAAATGATTCTTTGATTCAATACCTATCCACAAGAAGTTCTGAATCTTTTCCATACGATCCATAAATTTGGCCAGAATTTTAAAAAGACTCAAGGCATAGACTAGGATATTCTGCAAAGAAGCTTTAATCAATTGGAGCTTGCTGACTTGGCTCAATAAAGCACCCTTCCAGCTAGCAAGTTTGTTCCAGAACCTATCAATCAAATTGGACCAGAAAGCATCTGGAGCTAGACCCTGACATAAAGGAAGCCCTAAATAAATATCAAGGAAAGAGGCCATATTACACCCCAAAATTTCAGCAATCTTAGTTTGTCTATGAGTAGGGGTATTAATAAAGAAGATAGAGCTCTTAGGGAGACTAATCGTCTACCCTGAGCCCCTTTCATAAAGAGAAAGAAGTTGTTTCACTGATTTAGCCTCCGAGACCAAACTTTCCCCCATCAGCAACGTATCATTCACAAATTGTTGATGGGAACATATTTGGGGGCCTGAAGATGGCCCAAGACCCTTAAGTTTGCCAGCTCTGACTTCCCTTAGAATAATCTTACTGAGAGCTTCTCCCATAATAATAAATGGGAATGGCGAGATGGGATCCCCTTGTCTAAGACCCCTGGAAGAAGAGAAAAAACTAGAGGGAGATCCATTAATCAACACCAAAAACTTGGGAGTAGAAATGCATTGATTGATCAATTGAATGAAGCGATCACCAAAACCAAAAGCACCATGCAACATCCTGATCAGAAAAGACCCGTCCACTCTATCATAGGCCTTTAACAAGTTGAGTTTAAGAAAAAATCTAGAATTCCTATTCACCAATAGGGAGTGGATGTTTTCATGAACCGACACAATGGAATCCAAAACTTTTCATCCCGAAACAAACCTATTTTGTTGCTTAGAGATCAAACACGGAAGAAACTTCTTCAACCTGTAGACCAGAATTTTAGAAAAGATTTTATAGATAAAATTACACAAATTAATGGTCCTGAAATCTTGAAAGCAACTGGCATCATCTTTCTCAGAATCAAAATAATAAAAGTGCCATTAAGCTCTTTAAGAAGAGATCTGGACCTAAAGAACTCCTGCTCAATACACACAATATACTCTCCCACAATAGACCAAAACAATTGGAAGAAGAACATAGGAAACCCATCACGCCCCAAAACTTTGTTACCTTCAAAAGAAAAAACCGCTTGCCTAACCTCGTTAGCAGAAGGAATTCTAGATAGCTCATAATTCATATATGGAGAAATACATTCCTAGGATTCATTGATAATTTCCTCCTGTGCAGCCAAATCGATTAGGACATCAACAGACAACAGATCAGAAAAATAGCAAACAACTTCAAAGCTCCTCTCCTCCTACTTCTCAAACTAGTGATTATTGACAGGGATCTTCTTAATTATGTTAGAAGCTCTATGCTTTAGAGTCATCATATGAAAAAAATTAGTATTCTTGTCCCCATTTTTCAACCAAATGGCTCTGGATCTCTGTTTCCAAAAATCCCCTTCTTTAAATATTATATCATGTAATTTGGACAAAAGTTCAACTTCTTTGTCCATAACATCATGGAAATACCCTTGGGATTGAATTAGAGAGTGGATATCATCCAACTCCCTTTTCACAGAATCTTTTATTTGGAAAATATTGCTAAAGGAGGATTTATTCCATTTCTAGACATTAGATTTAACATTAGCCAATTTATTTGCCACTCTAAACATAGCTGTATCCTGGACCCCAATGGTCCATGATTTCGCAACCTTGTCCACTAAGTTAGGATTATGAGTCCACATTTTTAAAAATTTGAACAGGAAAGACTTCTTCCTACTAAGGGAAGAGATGCTCAAAACAATTGGGAAATGATCAACACCAATCCTAGATAAATAAGATAAACTACATGAAAAATCTTGCAGCCAGTCAGGTGAAATAAGACCCCTATCAAGTCTGACTTGTATAAGATCTGTCCCACTCCTCCTATTAGACCACGTGAACTTAGACCCAATCAATTCCAAGTCGAGCAGACCCAGGGAATTAATGAGATCCAAAATATCATGCTTACTATCTTCAGAAATTGGAGCTCCTCCACTTTTCTCAAAGTTTGATATAGGGCAATTGAAAACCCCCATTAGGATCCACTTCTTATTATTAAAAATAAATCTAGAACTAACCAAATAATTCCACAAAACCGTCCTGTCACTCCTTCTATTTGGAGCATATATGTTGGAGATGATAAAAGAAGATCCATCCTGGAGATTGGTGACTCTAGTGGCAATGTGATTCACACTGGAAACAATAGTCGCATGTTGCACAAGCCTAGGATTCCAAAAATTAGAAATACCTCCAGAGGCACCATCTGCATCAACACAATGAACACCACAGTCCTTAAAAATAGCTAGCTGCATCTTTAAAAGCTTATCCAAATGCATTTTCATCTCTTGAACAAGACAAATTCCCGGTCTATGATCTTGAATCATATTAGACATGAGATCATGTTTGTGGGGGTGATTGAGCCCCCTTATGTTCCATAAAATGATCTTCATTTAGACTGAATAGGGGAACCAATCCCCATATACTTAAGGGTTCGTTGAGAGCCATCAACAATATCATACTTACTTTGCTTAGCTCTGCTAAACAGGTTTGGGGGTCTTCCAACTCTGCGTGGTTCTAAGCCACAATCTGCTCTATACTTGTTCCTGGTTTTGACACTCACAAACATCGATGCATGCCCAACATTTAAGGGGGGTGTACTCCGCCATCGATTATTAGATTTAAATTCAATGAAGGGATTAGGATCCTCCAACTTCGGGCCAAAATCCAATGGGGAGTTAGGATGACAATCATCAGAGGAAGAAGAATTCAATTGACCTATTTTTTCATGGGAAGGACACATATCCACAACCAAATTCACATTTGATTCCACCACAATTTTGGGAAGAGTAGCCTCATGATTTGCTTTGATAGCCTCCAAAGGACATGATATTTCTCCTTGAACATGAAAATCCGGGAATAGAGGTCCAACATGGACCTCCTTCAGATCTCTCCCCATAACTTCTCCCTACACCAATTGACAGTCCTGATTGTTAGTATATGGAGCAACCATTTAGGGACCAGGGGGTAGAGAGGCCCAAAAGGCTTATCCACTATGGGAACAAAGCCAACAGATTTTTTCCTCCAAACTTTGTTAGACTGATTCTTGACAGAACAATCTTTGGCCCAATGACCAACCTTCTTACAATAGAAACAAGCAAAAGGAATTGATTCATATTCCACTTTTTGAATCCATTTCCCAATTTTTGAGTTGAAAGTGACTTCTTGCGGGAGGTCAGACGATTGCTTAATATTCACACAAATGCGAGCATAGACCAATCTTCTTTTAGTTGTTGTCATTGGGTCCATTGAGAGTAGCTCAACCAAAACAAGAAACCAACCCAAAAAATATTTCCTCATCCTGATATTCCAAAGGGAGACCCGACAAACAAACCCAGATAGGAGCTTTATTGCATTGCCAATCCTTTGGGTTGAAACCAGGTTCCCATTTCTTCAGCGCCAAGGAGGATTTCCCTAGCAACCATGGACCTCTAGCTAACATCAATTTTAAATCTTCGTCATAGGTAAAGGAGAAGGAGAAAAAAACCATTTTTCCATTGCAATAACCTCACTCTGACCTTTTCCTTTCCATTTACGAGCCACCCATGATCTAACAGATTCGATATTGGGTCATGGCCCCACAAATTTGTCCACCAAAATAGAGTCCACGATGGCAAGATTTTTATCCAGAATGCAATCGGGAATGGAAATGGAACAAATACCAGAAATGGGATCAACACTGAAAGCAATGAGGGAAACTGACTTACCCTTTGGATGTGACCCAAATAAGGCCGTCCACTTCTTGTTGCAGTAAAAAATAGATGGCAAAGAAGTCTGGCATCTGGCAGGGTCACCGGGGCCCTCAGACCCATGCACATTGTCAGAGTTGTCAGATGAGGCATCATTGAGGCACGTTGGAATGCACTGAGTACCACCATCCCATGAATCCTTGCCGCTCCCATCCACCTTTCCATCCTCATCCTCTTCCCCCAATACGTTCCCTGTGCTTCCTCCGCCATTTCTGCCTTCACTGTCATTTCCCACCTGCTGAAAATTCAAATTTCGAACTCCCTCCACCATCAAAGTGCTTGGTTCGATTTCTTTATGTTGCTAATCATTGAGGCTTACATAATTGATATATTTAACTTCTATATCATCATGAATGATGCATCCATTATCTCTCGTGCTATTAAGAAATTTTTTTCTTTAGTTGTGTGTTTTTCACATCAATAATCATTTGAGCAAGCTATTCGTCTTCACTATCCCTTCTTCCCAACTTGTTTATTTTACACATTTGCATTGTTGGACCATGATGTAATCTATATGCGATTTTCCACTTATGATATATAATATTTTCTTAAATAGGTTCTGTATATAGTAAAATTTGGAAGATTAAGCTATTATAAAATCAACAAAGATCCAACTGCATAAACCGTAGTTCTACAATCAAGAATCCACCATACACCAATGAAGAACCTAAAACATACAAATCACAAAAAAATAGAAAGATTATACCATTCACATGCTTGGTAGGGTTTGATCTCCATTGTTTCAGGTTGATCTTGCTTGATATGTTTGCTCTCATGTTTTGTATTGTACACAAGAGCTCAACAAAAAACATATTGTGGTTGTGTAGATGCTTGATTGCATAAAAGTCTTAGTTTCTTGAATGATTAGGGTTGATAAGGATGAAAGGATCCTCTTTTATAGAGAACACCTTAGAAAATGGAAGGATAAGATTAAGAGGTGAAAGGATAAATGGTCGTCTAGGATTAAAGGGTAGGTAGGAAAAATGGTAAAATATGAAGGGGATAGTTAGGACAAAATCAAGAGATGAGTGATAAGTGTTATGGAGAGAAAAAACTAATGAATTAATTAAATTTAAATAAAAATTCATTTAATTACTAGAAGAAGTGGGACCAATTAAATAAAAAAAATATTTATTTAATTTAAGATAAGGATAATTTAAATAAATAAAAATATTTATTTAAATAAAGAAATGATAGAAAAGGATAAATGAATTAATTAAATAAATAAAAATCTATTTAATTAATAGAAGGCTTAGGATAAAATAATTAAATAAATAAAATATTTATTTAATTAAGACAAGACAATTTTAGGTGTCTACAGGTTCACTGTCTTTAGTATCATTCACTAACATTTTTAGTATTTTTGTAGTTACTAAGTGCATAATACTTAACCTTAGTGGCATGCATAAAATTTTATGATACTAACTTAATCTAAACCATTCGAGTTCACTCTGTAGATTCCAAACTAGAATCCTTTTGTAGTTTTAATTTATTTTTCAAGGAATGTGTGAGAGGGATGTTTTTCTAGTTATCAAATGTTGAATGTCATGTTACTCCATATTAGAACTCAATGTCCACTTTAATATTCACATGACTATTTCCTCCCCAAAATTTATGGAAAATTTCTCAAGCAAGACAATTGCCTAATTGGAGACCACTTTAATGTTCACATGACTATTCCCTCCACAAAATTTATGGAAAATTTCTCTAGCAAGACAATTGCCTAATTGGAGACCAGTTTAGCTACTTTATTAGATTTTTCACGCGATTGGGTGTTCTCTATAATAGACATCTCAATTTGAAGAAAGAAAGATAGAAAACAAGGACTTTTAAGTTTGTATGCATGTAATGGCAGTTGAGAAGAGATAGTGCATTTGAATTACACATATAAAGTGTTCGATTTGTTGTTCTCATGCACTGTCTATTCTCTGGCTGCAATTGCATCATAAATTTGAATCAAATAACTATTTGCCACTCATTTTTTTTTAATTTTTAGATTAATTTATATAATATGATTGATAATTGCAAAGAAAATTGTTATGGATTATTATTTTGAGTTGAGAATTATTGGGTATCCTTTCCAAAAGTGAAGTCTTTTTGGGTTTTTAATGGGGTTCTTAGATTTATGTTTCTGTAGATGGGTTGATCAATTTTAAGGCAATAATTCCCATCATTGTTTTGATTGTAAAGGAGGAAAGTTTCACAAAAGGTGACTTTCATTTTAGAATTGGTAAAGAATATATATTGATTTTACGATACTAAATTATGATATCGGAGTAGATCATTTTCTGATGGATATTAAAAGAGTAAAATATATATTATTCTTTCTAAGCTTGATAATTTTTTTAGAGAATTTTGCATAGCCTAAAATTGATTCAAAGTGATCCAAAATGTATAACAAAAATATATACTTATCTACCAAAATCTTCAATCATTCTCTTTCTAATCAAAATGGTCATAATAATCCAAAGTGATCCAAACATGAGTGATAAATGTTAAGGAATTCAGATCAGTGATAGAGAATACAATAGTCTGGTATTGTGTAGTGAGGATAGACTTTAATAAGATCACTCCAATGAATATGTTTTACCTCCGATGTGTATATATATATAACTCTAACTATTAATCTTCTATGATAATATCGATAGCTTGCTGGTTCGTGAAACTGCCACAACCACAGTTATTGGTTTCGATTCACAGCAAGTGTCGATGCCTATAAATAAAAGGATGAAGAGTCATGTCCACATAGGGGCATGACTTCTATGTGGCTTATGCCATGTAGAGTCATGACCCTACAGGGACATGACCCTTCGTTCAATGTCGTTATATATTACTTGCTTCAATCTGAATGAAGCTATATCCTTAACACTCCCTCTTAGCAAAAGAGGATTGAATTTCATAATTAAGTTTTAAGGAACAACATTCTAGATATACACATTCATTTGACATGATCATTCACTTAGTAACACTTACTGGTGAAATACTTCATATCTCAGAGAGATATGGTTTATCTGATATCCAACACTCTGGGACAACAACCACTTAAAGTCTTATCAGATTACAACCTTGATTCTAGTGACAATTGTAACATGGTCATTATCATAGGTGAAATAATTTTAGTATCATGATATCCAACACATTTCTGGACAATAAATTAATGTAGTCAATCATGATATGATTGTTATCATAATTTCTGATATATTTTAGAACAATCATTTAATTATAACAATTTAATAACTCATCATAGCAAATCTAGTATCAAGATTTCTGACACATTCTGGGACAACAACTTAATGTAGTCAATCTTGATAATAGATTAGGCTATTGTGAAATTCGTCACCTTACAATAGCGATCTTACACTTACATCACATGAAAGATCGTCACCTTCCATGACATAACACATACATGCAATATTGCATTCAAAATATTCATGAATATATCAATTACATATGATTAGGATTAATATCAGAAATTTTCCCTTTATAATCTAGTCATACCAAGTTTACCTCTAAAGTACTCCACTTTCAACTTTGCAAGAGGTTTGGTGAATATGTCGACACTTTGCTCTTCAATGCTGATGTAGGTCAATTTGATGACATCTTTGTCTACCATATCTCTTATGTAATGGTATGGATTTCTATATGCTTGGATTGATTATGAAAAACTGGATTTACAGAAAGTTTGATGCAACTTTTATTATCACAGTGAATCAGAGTGGGGTTTAGGGGCTTCCCAAATAGTCCAACTAGCAATTTCCTTAACCATACTGCCTCATGTGCTCCCATGGAGGCAGCCATATATTTGGCTTCAGTGGAACTCTGAGAAATTGCTGACTGTTTTCTGCTAAACCAGGATATCATAGCTGATCCAAGACTAAAGCAACATTGTACTTTTACAATCAATGGAACTTCCTGCCTAGTCAGAATCAAAATACCCTTGGAGTTGTATCTGAAGATTTTTTATACTTTAGGCCAAGTCCAATAGTGCCACACCAGTATCTCAGAATATGCTTAGCAACCATTAGGTGAATCTTATTAGGTTCGCACATGAAATGACTTAACACATTGGTAGCATAACAAATATTGGGGCGAGTGTTTACCAGGTACATAAGAGATCCAATAATTTGTCTATAGTATATAGGATCTGTAGGTTCTGAATCTACTGCTTCACTTTTGAGCTTATGAAGATTTGTTTCCATTGGAATGGATAGAGGCTTACAATCTATCATAACAAATCTGGTTAGGATATCAGTGGTGTATTTTCCTTGATTTAGGAAAATGTAATTATCTTTTTTCCATACTTCTAGGCCCATAAAATAGTGCAGTAGACCTAGATCCTTCATATCGAATTCAACCACAAGATCTTGTTTGCATTTTGCAATGAGGTGATATTCTCATGTTATTAACAAGTCATCAACATAGAGAACAAGTATTAACATGTCACCATCTGATATTTTGAAGTATATGTTAGAGTCTGCTTCATTTTTGGAATATCCTAGTTTGGAGAGATAACTATCTATCCTTTCGTACCATGCCCTGGGAGCTTGCTTAAGGCCTAGAGAGCTTTTTTTAGTCTACACACATAGAGATTTCTATCATGTGTGGCAAAGCCTTCAGGTTGTTCTATATATACTTCTTCCTCAATAACACCATTCAAAAATGTGGTCTTCACGTTCATTTGGTGTATCTTCCACCCTTTGGAAGCTGCAATGGCAATGATGGTTCTTAAAGAAGTATATCGGGCAACTGGAGCAAATGTCTCTTCGTAATCAATTCCAGCCTTTTGAGAGAACCCCCTGGCAATGAATCTGGTTTTGTGTTTTTCAATACTACCATTTGGTGCATATTTGATTTTGAATAACCACTTTGACGAGACAACTAATTTGTCTTTTGGTCTAGGTACAATATCCTAGACATCATTTTTTAAGATAGATTGGTATTCCTTAATCATTGCATCTTTCCAAGCTTGACATGTTAAAGCCTCTTCAACATTTGATGGTTCAAATTTTGTAAGTTCAGTCACGAGGGCAACATAGCATGATTGACTTCTTATTTTCTTATTCTCTTTGAAGATTTCATCAGGTTCCACATTATTTTCTTCAATCACCTTTCTTGCCCATTGTGGTCTTTTCTTGTTGTTAGGATTTTCAGCATTCTCGAAATAAGGTGATTGAAGTTCATGATTTTCTATGCTATTCTCCCTCTGATTTTCAATTGTAGGATTTTCATCTGATTTTGCAGTTAGATCATCTTCTGCACTTAGAGATAGTTTATAAGCAACATCTTCTTCAAATTTGACATCTCTACTGATTTCAATGGATCTTCGTCTTGGAATATAGACTCTCTATCCTTTAGTGGTTTCACTGTAGCCAACAAATATGCTTTTCTTCTTGGAGGGTTCTAGTTTGGTTCTCTTTTCTTTAGGAACGTGAATATACACGTGGCAACCAAAGATTCTTAGATGGCTTAAATCTACTTTATTTCCTGTAAAGGCTTCTTCAGGTGTTATTGTAGCGTCCAAAAATTGCGACACTTGCAATTTCGACTGCATTTCGGTCTTCACGATGGCGACGCAACATGGAACCTGAATGGAGACCCCAAAACCTGATTATGACACCAAAAACTGCATTTTCTTGCACCCTGGCCTGAACCTCCTTTGCACCCTGCTGTCCCGGGAGGTGGGACCAGAGCGCCCAACGCCCTGGTCCCTGGGTCCTATTTTGGGCCTGGTCTCTTTTGGACTTCGGGTCTTTATGTTTGCAAATTGGAAAATTATCTTTCCTAGTCGGCCTAAGGTCGGGAAAATCAGTCTATCAGCCCTAAATGACAAGTATATAAACTACATTTGCCTCTCCCATTTGGGTAAGAAGGACATATGTGTACAAGCGTGGAAACTATACTCAAGCATTCAAACATTCAAGCATTCAAGCATTCAAGCATTCCTTCTAAGTCTCCATTCAAGGCTAAGTGTTGCATTCAAGACAAGGATTCAACCATTGAAGAGGAGATCACTTACTACATACTACTACAACATACAACATACAACATCTATACCTTCGCACATAAGGATACAAACATCCTTACAACAAGGTATTAGTACTTGTTTTACATTACAGACATTTACATTTACAGCACTTGCTCATTTCTTGGTTAATTCCAAAACCGAGGTTTGACCTAAAGGCAAACCCCTAATCCCTAACCCCCCAATCGTCTTCGCTTTTCTGTGTGTAGGTTGCAGGTACGCGGCTGAAATTGAAGATCTGGAATCCTTGTGTAGAGATGAACAGATCCCCCTTCGTTTCGCGGATTTTTCGGAGGACTGTGGCGCTCGGGCGCCATCGTCCTGACAACTTTTGCTCAAATTTGTAGGACAGCACCGTATCAACATTTTACTGCTAATTCCAAGTCCACAGCTTCATCCTATATCCCTATCTCAGTTTATAAGCGAATCTTTGTCACTTTCTATGCATTCCTAGCTTAATTCTTCTATGCACATTCTTTACAAAAGAGGGTAGCCTTGCTTCCTTAACCCTTGAAACACATTTAGCATCCAATCTTGCATTGTGTGGGATTGGATCTTGTGGGTTTCAACCCCTCTTTTGAATGTAAAGTCTCTCCCCTAAGTGAAAACCATCAACCCTAGTGAATCTCCCTTCTCTCTCCTTGGAGTTGGAAGAGGGGAGAGCAACTAGGGTTCGATTGCGATTTTCCACTTTACATTTTGGTGAACCCGACGTGAACATCCTTTCTGATTATTCATGGTTAGATCTGAAAATTGGATTCCTTGATTACATTTCCATGTTTGATCTTTTGCAAATTTTAGAGGTCGATCGCATAAAAACCCTAAATTTTCTTTTTAGTAATTGAACTTGTGAAATGTCTAAATGTTAATGCTTGTTTCAGATCTACCCTTCTATTACAAATTATCAATTCATATTTGTGCTTTAATTTTTAAAATTAAGTGGTTAAGTGAAAAACCCTAATTTTGAAACCCTCTTGATTCCACCTTTGTCCGACAATTTCACTGATCAAAACATCTCCAAATCAGCTGTAACTTTGGATTCCGCAATAAAATCACAATATCTTTCATCCCTGAAAATTTGGAAAAAAGTTGCGAGGACCGTGTGCACTCCGAGCGCCATCGTCCCCGACATTTTTTTCGAAATTTCGGGAGCGAGATCTTACTGTATTTTCCTGCTAAAATCCAGAATTTTGGCTGATTTTATCAAATCTAACACTTTCAAAATTAAAGTCAAAGTTGGTCTTGTGGTTGCTGGGTTTAGGGCTTCTAATCATTCAAAAATTGTTGAAATTGAAATTTGTGTCAAAATTGTGTTTCTTACTGTCCTAAATCTGAAAAGTGTGTTTGCATTCATTCGAAATTTCAGTGCTTTATTCAAATTCTTGCAATTTGTGACTTTTGAAATTAAGTGCTTAATTACAACAACTTTAATTTCCGCTTTCAAAATTGAATTTTGCGTGAAATTGAGTCAATTTTTAAATTTCAAAATTTGCATTGCTCTTGACATTCCCTCTAAAATCATAACATTCAAAATTTCAGTTTCCCTCCCTTTTTCAAAATTCAAATTTTTGCATTTTTCGACAATCTTGGTAGGGTTCAATTTCGAGATTGCAACTTTAATTTGGCCTATCTACAGATCGTAAAACCACTCAATTTTTTCAGATTAGCTCTAAAATCATCATAACTTTCATCCCTGTGAATTTCGAAAAAAGTTGTTGGGACCGTGTGCACTCCGAAGCGCCATGGTCCCTGACATTTTTTCTGAAATTTCGGGAGATTGTCCTGATTGTATTTAACAGCTTAAATCCAGAAGATTGGCTGATTTTACTGAAAATTGCTACCTCTAAATTCAAAACTTTCTCTCTCTCTCTAGTGCATGAGTTTTACAACAATAAGCCCTACTTACACTATTCTCGTTAGACGAAGCCGTAGAATTAAGTCTTTCCGAGGTTTAACTACTGAGGAGATGGAACCAAATTTGAATAGCCTTTTTAACGAGGACATGGGTAATTCCTCTAATCCTCCTAATGATGAAGAAGCTCTCCATGAGGTTTCTGAAGAACAACTTTCAAAATTGGATAACCAATTTGACAATTTTCGACAATGGATGTCTCAAGAATACCCTGATAGTCAAGCTCTTCCTTTAATTGAGGGTCTAAAATGAATGCTTCAAAGTGATAAGAATGGAATTGATATTTTGCGTGGTATTGCACACATTGTGGATTCGAATGTGATGCCTATGAAGAGTTGTGCTGAAAATTTGGGTTATACACAACCTCCTACTCAAGTCAATCATTCTATTCCTTTGATGACTCCTATTGCTAGTATACCTACTTTTACATCAAACATAATGGCTACTTCTACACAAGACATTCCTCCTGTGATCACCAGTCATGGGGGCAATCCTTCCTCTTCAATTAACCCTCTTCCTTCATTCAGTCCGACTTCTTCATTCATCCCTTCAATGAGTGTTCCTATTACATCTCTACAAATGAACATGACACAAGGGGGCAATTCGTTTTCCGTTCCTCCTTGTAGTGTTCCTCCTATGACTAATTATCATAGAGTCCCACCACCTTACTCTTTACCTTCTTTCAATAACATAACACCTCCATCTCAATCTAACATGTCTAATATGAACTCTTCGACTGAAGCGACCATTAACAATCTTGCACAAACTGTCTCTTCTTTACAGCAACAAATTGCCTCTATGAATCAATCCAAGTTTAGTGTGCCCACATTTGATGTTGCGAGCCCACTTTCTCTTGATATTGTTAGAGCTATTCCTCCTAAACATGTTGAAATCCCGCATTTGGAGCTTTATAATGGTAAAGGTGATCCTCTAACACAGGTTAAGACTTTTCAAACAATATGTACTGATTTTGCTTATGACCAAAGGTTGCTTGCAAAACTATTCACTAGAACATTAAGAGACAAAGCCCTACAATGGTATTGCTCGTTGCCTTCCTACTCTATTACTTCTTTCGAACAACTTGCAAATGCTTTCATTCAACAATTTCAAAACAATATAAGTCCTAAAGTTACTTTGATTGATTTAATGCATTGTAAACAAGGTGTTAAAGAAAAAGTGACTGATTTCATTGGTAGATATAAGCATTTGTATGCTCAAATTTCTTTTCCAGTGCCTGACAATGATATTCAAAGAATCTTTATTTCTAATTTACAAAAAGATATTCGAGACAAACTTCTATTTTCTGAGTTTACTTCTTTCCAACAGTTGTGTGCAACTCTTCACAATTATCAACGGACTGTGAGTCAAATGGAACAATCACATCCTATGGCTCCGAGTGATAAGGGTGATAGCAGTCAACAACCATTTGGGAAGTTTAAACCGAACAGAGATTCCATCAAATTCAATGAAAACATCATCAACAACAATGTGAATGCAGCATCAGGTGTGCCTCCTATTTCTAAGTTTTTCAAGAAAGAAAGAAAGTATACTCGTTTGAATGAATCATTGCATAGTATTATGAATAAGTTATTGGAACAAAATGTGCTTACTCTTCCTCCTATAAGACAAATTGATCCTGTAAAGATTACTTCACCTTATTTTGATAACAAAGCTTTTTGTCAATTTCATCGTCAGCCTGGGCATGATACTGAACAATGTTTTGCTTTAAAGGGGAAAATTCAAGATTTGATTGATAATAATACTATTTTTGTTTCTAGAGTGAATGATAAAGGCAACACATCTGTAGCTCCTCCTAATCAAAATCTTCAGATTTTCACTGATCCATTACCTTCTCATACCTCTAATGCAATTGAGGCTAATGATTCCCCTCTCTCATCTGATGGTCTTGTGTCTATGACTCTGAATGTGATTAACTTTGTAGAGCAGCAAGAAAACCCTAAAGAACCTTCCATCACATTTGATTCCAGTGAAACCATTAGGGCACCTGATGGTCCTTTATACATAGTTGCAAAAGTCAAGAATACACCTTGCCGTGGAGTGCTTATTGATCCTTCATGCATGATTAATGTTATTACTGAAGAATTTCTTTTTACTTTGCAATTGAATCAAGTGATATATGACAAAACAGATGTGATTGTGAAACTATTTGATGCATTTTCTTCTCCTACAATTGGTTCTATTACATTGCCTATTGAGGTCCATAACAAATCCCTTGATGTGAACTTTTCTATTATTCCTTCATCCGAACAATTTCGTGTGAAGCTTGGCTATCCTTGGCTATCTTCCATGAAAGCTATTGCTTCTCCTATTCACAAGTGTTTGAAATTTCCCCATAATGGTGAAGTTGTTACTGTCAATCATAGTCTCTTTAAACCAGCTGAAAGAACTAATTCCAATCTCTTCCTCCGCAAAGTGATCATCTTTTCAAATCTTATCAAAAGTGGAAAAAAGATATGATCTTATCTCTAAGTGAACCTAGAATACCCAAACTTGACATTCCTATCATTCTTGAGAAGGAAGTTCTTCCTTTGAAAGATAAAACTAATGTCTTTCCTCAAGAAGATTCCCAACCCGTTCCTATGGATGTGACTATGTCTATATCTAATAAACTTCCTAAAAGTAGACCTATACCTCCTCGTCATGATGGACTTGGTCTTCTTCCTAAACCAAATATTCCTCCTTTGTATGGAGCAGTTCCTCCTCCTTCTTTTTATAGAGAGAAGAGACCTTCTTCTTCTCCTATTATTCAACCTAAGAGACCACAACCTAAACACCCAAGTGATAAGGATGAGAACATTCCTCCTCCTCAATCTCCTAATCTTCCTACTAAGACTAGACGAAATCGTTCTGCACATGAACACCGACGAAAGCGTCATCTTAGGGCTCAAGCAGCTGCTTCTCAAACTTTGCAATCTCCAAAAACACCTTCAACAAGCATTATTCCATTTTCTCCTCAGCCGGACATTGAGCCTAAATCTCCTAAACATAAGATGCATGATGGTCTTGATCCTGTGCGAGTTAAAGATCCTATTTTTATAAGTCTTGATGATGCTATAGATGAAAATGTTATTGCTACTTCTCTTGCTTATGATAGTGAATATGAACTTGTTGATATTGATAACCATTTATCTAATGAATTTTCTAAAGCACTTATCCTAGCTCCTAGACAAGAACACCGCGGCTTGGGATATGAACATAGCCCTTGTTTGGATCTTGTGATAGCTCCATCTGCTGTGTTGGATGTTCCTCCTCTAGCGTGTTCCCTGCCTTCCTGAAACATTGATCAGCAAGATCGGGGGGTAGATGACGTGCTAGACTAGTTACATTAGCATAGCAGATTCTCTCCTCCTCTCTTGTGTTACTTCCTCTATATGTTATTCTCATTCTTCTATTTGTTGTCCTTAGTGTTGTCTACTTGAGGACGATGCAAAGCATTGAGATCTCTCGATCTCTCTCATGTTGACTCAAAAGACACATGTGTTCCCTTCTTCTAGGTGACCTTCCTTGATTGGGGAATGAAGAACAATTATGCATACATACATATGATATACATGAATTATCATACAGCATACTGACCCCGAGGAAAGCGAAGTCACCTCGTGCTTTGTGTTTTGTGTCTATTATCCTTGGGTTTATCTCACACTTGGGGGCTAAATCTTTGTGATAACGTGTCCCTTTCTCATTTTCTTATATGTATCACTACCTTAAAGCAATCACCCCCGGTGAGGTGTGTGCGATCGCTTTAACGTAGGGGGGCATGCATCCCGTTCATATCTTTTCAAGATACTTGAAAATTTCTTGGCAAATTTAACCTTGCCTTGAAAATTTTTGATATCTTTCTTGCATGACTCATAGTGAGGGAACCTTACTACTGACAGTCATGGTTCTCCCTCGTGATCTTCCCTTTTACTTTGTCAATCGAAGTCGTAAGATCCTTAGTCCACTGGGGGCTTGGTGTATCTTGCCTCCTTGACGTGGTGAAAGTCTTTCAATGTTGTTTCCTTGTACTTTACCGGAAGTATGAGCATACATACTCCCGCTAAAGTGGGGGCTAAATGTAGCGTCCTAAAATTGCGACACTTGCAATTTCGACTGCATTTCGGTCTTCACGATGGCGACGCAACATGGAACTTGAATGGAGACCCCGAAACCTGATTATGACACCAAAAACTGCATTTTCTTGCACCCTGGCCTGAACCTCCTTTACACCCTGCTGTCCCGAGAGGTGGGACCAGAGCGCCCAGCGCCCTGGTCCCTGGGTCCTATTTTGGGCCCGGTCTCTTTTGGACTTCGGGTCTTTATGTTTGCAAATTGGAAAATTATCTTTCCTGGTCGGCCTAAGGTCGGGAAAATCAGTCTATCAGCCCTAAATGACAAGTATATAAACTACATTTGCCTCTCCCATTTGGGTAAGAAGGACATATGTGTACAAGCGTGGAAACTATACTCAAGCATTCAAACATTCAAGCATTCAAGCATTCAAGCATTCCTTCTAAGTCTCCATTCAAGGCTAAGTGTTGCATTCAAGACAAGGATTCAACCATTGAAGAGGAGATCACTTACTACATACTACTACAACATACAACATACAACATCTATACCTTCGCACATAAGGATACAAACATCCTTACAACAAGGTATTAGTACTTGTTTTACATTACAAACATTTACATTTACAACACTTGCTCATTTCTTGGTTAATTCCAAAACCGGGGTTTGACCTAAAGGCAAACCCCTAATCCCTAACCCCCCAATCGTCTTCGCTTTTCTATGTGTAGGTTGCAGGTACGCGGCTGAAATTGAAGATCTGGAATCCTTGTGCAGAGACGAACAGATCCCCCTTCGTTTCGCGGATTTTTCGGAGGACCGTGGCGCTCGGGCGCCATCGTCCCGACAACTTTTGCTCAAATTTGCAGGACAACGCCGTATCGACATTTTACTGCTAATTCCAGGTCCGCAGCTTCATCCTATATCCCTATCTCAGTTTATAAGCGAATCTTTGTCACTTTCTATGCATTCCTAGCTTAATTCTTCTATGCACATTCTTTACAAAAGAGGGTAGCCTTGCTTCCTTAACTCTTGAAACACATTTAGCATCCAATCTTGCATTGTGTGGGATTGGATCTTGTGGGTTTCAACCCCTCTTTTGAATGTAAAGTCTCTCCCCTAAGTGAAAACCATCAACCCTAGTGAATCTCCCTTCTCTCTCCTTGGAGTTGGAAGAGGGGAGAGCAACTAGGGTTCGACTGCGATTTTCCACTTTACAGTTATATTCTCTAGGATTGAATGAGGGCATCTATTTGAATGTACACAACTATATTTGATGCTTCAACCCAAAATGAGATGTGTATATTTTGATCATGCATCATGGCTTTAGCATCTTTGATGATGGTTTTGTTTTTTCTTTCTGCAACTCCATTTTGTTGAGGATTATAAGGTACAGTACACTCCCTCTTAATCCCAACAGAAATGCAAAATTCTTTAAAATTTTCAGAGATATATTCACCCCCATTATCTTATCTTAGAGTCTTTATTTTCTTCCGAGTTTGATTTTCCACTAGGGCCTTAAATTCTTTAAATTTCAATAACACTTCATTTGATTCTTTGAGTTTTATGAAATAGATCCAAGTTTTCCTAGAGTAATCATCAACAAATATTGCGTAATGCAAGAATCCCCCTAGTGATGGTAATGACATTGGACCACACAAATCAGTGTGGACAAGTTCTAGTACAACTTTTGATTTGTGTTCACTTGAGGGAAAGGACCCTTTTGAGTTCTTCCCTAGAGCACATCCTTTACAAGTTCCAACATGATCAGATTTTAGATTGGGTAATCCCATGGTAATTTTTCCTATAGAAGGTAGGGCACTAAATCAAAGATGTCCTAATCTTCTATGCCAAATTTCATTAGAGTTTGACACTTCATGATTTAGTGCTTGTTTTTGAGTATTACATAATTTGTATAAACTACCATCTCTAGATCCTATAGGAATAGCACTCTTTATGTTATAGTTTTTAGGCCATAGTAGAACTTTATCTTCATGGAAGGTGACACGATATCCTGGATCAACTAGTCCTGAAATAGAGACCAAATTCCTTTTGATACCTGGTACAAAGAGAAAATCTTTCAATTGTAATGTAACTCTTGTTCTTAATTGAATTGAGCAGGTTCCAATTCCTTTCATTGGATAGGTAGAATTGTCTCCTATTGTAACTTCTTCAGTTGAGTGGCCTTCAAAGGTTTCAAATTGATCTCTAAAACTGGTTATGTGTCGAGATGCTCCACTATTGATTATCCACATATTTTTGTTTGAGTTTAGTTCGCTTGATAAGGCTAAGAAAAATAGAGGATTCTCTACTTCCTTGACTTCAGCTATGGTTGCTTGAGCTTTCTTTCTTTCTAGGCAGAACCTGTGAGTGTGTCCAAATTTATCACACTTGTGGCATTGAATCTTGGAGAAGTCTTTGCTTTTGTGATTATTTCCTCTCTTCCATTTGAACTTCCTTTTCTTCCCTTTATTGCTTGTCTTAGCATGTAGTGCTTGAATTTCCCCCCCTTTGTTTGGACCCAATCCTCTTGTGATTAGTCGAGATTCTTCTTGAGTACAATCATTCTTGAGTTCATCGAATTTTGGTAGTGTTGGATGAGCACTAATGCCTTGAATAAAGGATTCCCAATTGGATGGTAATCCCTTAAGTGCTATTAGAGATAGCTCCATATCATCTATATTATTCCCAATAGTTGACAATTGGTCTTTTAATTCTGAAATCCTCATGAAATAGGATGTGATTGTTTCTCTTTTGTTCATATAGATATGCATTAATTGTTGTTTTAAAGTGAGCAATCTACTTGCATTATTTATCTCATATGAGTTTTGAATGGTCTTGAACATATCATAAGATGTAGTTAGTTTTGAGATGGTTGGGAGAATGTGATCTTTAACAACATCAATTATGATTTTCTTAGCCTTGTTGTTGTGTCTTTTCCAAGTTATTTTCTCTAGTTCGTCTTCGAGCATCTTAGTATCTTCTTCTATGTACGCATCTAGTTCAAGTTCTTGAAGAATTGATGTTATTCGAATTCTCCATGAGACGAAGTTGGATTCACCTTTGAGTCTATCCTCCACTCTAACACTGTTCACCATGATTGAATTTTCCTTTGATTCTGAGTGCAAGTCTGAATTTTTTTTAGAAAAGAGGTGTCACTATTTTATTATTTCTCTACCAACGCAGCTCTGATACCATGTTAAGGAATTTATATCAATGATAGAGAATACAATAGTTGGGTAATATATAGCGAGGATAGACTTTAATAAGATCACTGCAATGATTATGTTTTACCTCCGATGTGTATATATATATAACTCTAACTATTAATCTTCTATGATAATATCAACATCTTGCTGGTTCGTGAAATTGCCACAGTTATTGGTTTTGGTTCACAACAAGTGTCGATGCCTATAAATAAAATGATGAAGAGTCATGTCCATGTAGGGGCATGACTTCTACGTGGCTTATGCCATGTAGAGTCATGACCCTTCGCTCAATGTTTTTATATATTACTTGCTTCAATCTGAATGAAGCTATATCCTTAACAATAAAAATAGATGATTGTCTTTCATAATCTTTAATCATTCTCTTTTTAATTAGAGTGATTAGAATGATCCAAAATGATCCAAAACATCAATGCTAGAAATAGATAATTGTCTTCCGCGATCTTTAGTTATTTCTCCTTTATTCAAAGAGTGATCCAAAGAGATGGGAAACATTGATAGAGAGTGATCCAAAACAATCTAAAGCGTATGATCCAAAACATCTATGGAAAGATATAAACAATAGATTTAGTTGCCTACCAAAAATTAGAGTGTATATCATAGCATTTCTTAGTGATTATAAATTTGAAGTAACAAGTTTTATGTATAAAGAATGACATGTGGAAATTGTTATTTTTTCAGAAATATAGAATTGGGAACCTAAAAATTTCTCTCTTTTATAAAATTAAAAAACTTGCAATGCACATTCAAGTTCAAGAAAAAGATAAATTTTTAAAGATGAGATGAATTCAATGCCAAAAAAATACCAATTTTAGGATGTAATCACTGATTATATTTATTTACAATGAACTTTGTCTCCATTTAATTACAAAAACTTGGGATCCAATGGATGCCTAACAAAAATTGAAATTGGATAATAAAACTTCGATTCAAAAATCAAATTGTTGAAATACTACTACTGTCAAAGTTGTCTATAAACAACTCAAGCTTCATCATTTTAGCTCTCAACCTAATTGTATATTTATTTCAGAGAGCATATGTTTTATACATAATAGAAGTGGCATCTTTGGAAGCAAAAGAAAAGGAGTGTCACATCTTCTTTACTATTGTTAAAGGCAATTATTGCTTTAGTTTTAGTTTGATGCCCAACTTCCTTTTTCATACGCCTTGCTTTTAGAAATTCAAGGTGTTTCCTACAATTTTTGTGTGGTTGTTCTTTTTATCAACTGGATCTATGGCCTTAACTATCTCCCCTAAATTCTCCCTGTATAGCACATCATTGTGAGTATATATAGAAAAAATAAAATAAAAAATTCTAGATCCCAAATTTTGTAACACTTCTTACCTGCGGTGTTTTATGGTGTCAATATTGAGATTATAGTCCAGGTGAACACCATTAAAGATTCCAGGCTTGATGTTGGCAATAGGAACTACCATATCTTTGGAGGCTACACAAACCACTCCAAAGCTTCTCATGTAGGTTGAGCACTTTGCATTGAACTTCTTAGCACTAGTTTTAGCTCCATTGTAATGGAGAAATAAGTTCGGCATTATCTAAGCTTCCTGGTATACTAAATTGTCCAATGTTTGGATATTATCCTATGACAAAAATATCAAAGGAACTAAGACTATCAGTAATGTCAAAATGTAGATCTAGTAATTTCAAATACCCACATGAATATCTGTAAAGCTAAAATGTCAAGGTGTTTACATATTTCACATACCCAGTTGAATATCATAGTGCCAAAATAAAGTGTCCCTTTACCTACCCACGTAGTATATCATTGAAAAAAAAAAAGAAAGAAAGAAAAAATAGATTGAATTTGCACAACACTTATTTCATGCACTCCATTTGAATATCATCATGCTAAAGTATAGCTTGTCTCTTAACCCATCCAAAAAAATTGTAAATTAAATATGCACAATACTTACTCCACACTCCCACTTGAATATCATTAATGCCAAAATTCAGGTTGTCCCTTAAGCCACCCACATGAAATATTACTAGCACTTTCACTGAAAGGAGGTGCAAGGGTTATACTGATAGATAATTATGTATAAATTAATGTTAGAGAGTACAATTTTATATGCGAGAATACATTAATTCAACTTATAGATTAAGACACTATGACTATAGATTAAAAATCAATAAGAAAAATGAGTTGCATTGCTAAAATTGGTGGTGAATTGTCAAAGACTATCAAAGGACATATCTATGTTCTATTTTTCCAAGGTTAAATGTAAAAATGTAACATTTGTATGTGGTGTAGGTCAAACAAATGCAAGAAAATGAAAGTTGAAGATACTACAAACTTTTTGTACTATATTCAAGAATACGATCATCAACAATGGTAGTGATAAGTGGCCCTAACAATGATGTAGTATGAGTACAATAGAAGAAGATCTTTGTATAATAGTAGGATTGTTGTATTTTGTTCTCACATTACACCAATACTTCTTTTGTCATTGTTATTGTCCAATCATAATAATATAAGTCATTAACCAAAGAAAAAAACATCAACTCTTCACATGATATATTGCACTTCAAGAAGACCCACTATTTATAACACATTCTACCAAGATACAAAATACAGAATTAAATGCAATGACTGATCTAATCAGCTCACTAGATAAGACAACTTCATAATGCCACTAGTAGCGACGATTCAATTAAATGACAATTCTATACTAGGATTTAACTTAAATGGTGAAGAGCCATAAATATTTTTTTATCCCACCTGGCTATTAGCAGAGTCATATAGACGTGTCTATTTTGGCTCCAAAAGTGACCCGTCGTACCAACGAAATGCATCAACATACATGTTCGAGACATGCATACCATGCCAATTTGGCCGAGCCGCCAGACCCACAGAATATGACGTGGACTAGCCGGTTTCAAACGTTGGGGCCCACACGAAACTATGTGGACATACCGAAGGACGACGAATCTTGGGCTGCGGTTCACTTACTGGTTAGTGGCGGCGTGTTTTGCATAACATGCACATTAAAATCCATGAAAAAGAAACAACTGGTGGCAAGTGTAGAAACTGCATTCGGACGGCAAACCAATGGGAAAAAGAGGGCGCGAGCTTAAAAAAAAAAAAAAAAAACCGCCAGCGATTTAAGAAACCGCGTTCAAATGACATACCAACAGGAAAAAGAGGACGATGCTTCCAAAATGCGCTGGCTCTCTCCAAAACCTCTCGTACGTGTTAGTGACAGGTTATTCCTTAGTCAATCGCAACCATTCATTGAAAAATCGATGATGTACAATGCGCGGCTAACATGCGTGTTAGTCAATCCGTACTATGTGTCCCTGTACTTTCGTTTCAGAAAACATGGTGCCATTTTCTGCCTCACATGGAAAAAAGGAAGACTAATGCATGATTAAAACATAAGGTTAGACTGCAAGTCAATGTTGAAGTGCTATTGTTGAAGAAGGGCTTGAAGAAGTAGGCTGCAAGTCATTCCCATTTTTGAAGGGCTCTTGTTGTAGTAGCAGGCTGCGTTGTTGAAGGAGGCTTCATTTTTGAAGGGTGTGAGGTATGGAAATCGGCCTCTACAAGTCGTGTTTTTTTTGTTTGTATTTAGATTTTATTAAAAATGATGGACTTGTATATTTTGGGTTTTCATTCTTTGTTTTCATTTTTTATTTTGCTTTATATGCAGTGGGAGAATTTCTTGTTTTGCTTTATATGTAGTGGGAAAATTTTCTTGTTTTTCTTTATATGTAGTGGTAAATTTTTCTTGTTTTGGAGGCAGAATAGGGAGAAAATTTACTTGTCTAACTGTCGCGCTAGGGTTAGATACCATGTGGGACGCGTGTTTGCTGGCTCCAAAAAGTCATGGTAGTAGACGTTTGGGAGTGGGTCAACCTTTTATCTTTGTGACTGTAGATTTTGAATTGGATGGGTGGGATTAGGTTAGAATGCGCGTTAGGTATTCACGTTGGGGTTAGCCACGTTAGAGTTACAAGCTGCCTCACTGTTAGAAGGCAGGTCAGGGTTAGAGACGTTAGGTTAGAACGCGGGTTAGGGTTAGAAGGCGGGTTAGTGTTAGTGGCGTTAAGGTTAGAAGGCGAGTTAGGATTAGCCGCATTAGGGTTAGAATTGGTGTTAGGTTTTTGGTCAGTCGCGTCTGGGCGAAGCTATTCGGACACGCTTCTGGCTCCAAAACAGACGCGTCTGTTCTAGCTCCAAAATGGCATAAGTCTTACCGATAGCCTCATCGGTTATCAGGAAGACAATTTTATGATTTTTCCGCATATGTTCACTATACCAATGAGCCTTATCAGTATATGCTTCTCTGATATAACCGCCATTGACTTCATACTATAATCGACGAGAGTGATGCCGATAGGTCCGACCTTGGATTTCCATGCATTGTTATCGATATATGATACATCGATCAACAACTAGTATTTGTTTTCTGTGTTTTTATCAGGGTGACTTATCCCAATAGTGTAACTTTCCATTATTTTTACTTTTTACTTCCTCTTCAGGATACAAAAGATTAATAATCAAACAGGAACTTCTTGCATTCGTAAGGGCGCATTTTCTCATTATGCTTCCTGAGATGCGCACTCGTCTATTCTGACTCCAAAACCACAGTAAGATTTACTAACACGCATGTTAGTCACCTATTTTACACCGTTGATTTTGCAATTAATGACTGTGATTGACTAACCTGTCGCTAACACTCTGTACGAAAGGTCCATTTTGGAGCCAGAAAATAACTTATAAACTAATACACACTATCTCAATCAAAATATATTTACATAAATAGATTTATTAAAAAATAAAATAAATACAAAATTGGACGTATCTATTCTGGCTCCAAAATGACAATACGGATTGACTAACACGCGTGTGTGGGAGTGAAGTTCGCATCGGAGGCTTGTATTCCGGTTCAAAAATGATAGTATGGATTTACTAACACACGTGTTAGTAGAGCATTTTGTACCGTTGATTTTGCAATTAACGACTGTGATTGACTAACTTGTCGCTAACATGCTGTACGAAAGGTCCGCTTTGGAGCGGGAGCACCTATTGTACAACGTGTTAGCGTTGTGTTAGTTAATCGCCGCCCGTTGATTGCAAAATCGACAGTGTAAAACGTGCGACTAACAGGCATGTTAGTCATTGCGTACTATCATTTTGGAGCGATCATGCGTGAAAGCGCATAATGCGCCTTGTTAGTCGATGAAAATTTTTATTAGCTATGTGCGTCATGAATCCAAGGTCTTCATAGGATAGCATGATATGGATATGTGTAAGTGTACAAAAATGTCCACAGACTATGGCGCAGAAACTTAGATTCTAGAATAACATGGAACATGTGGTAGATGAATTTAGTTATTAGAAAGCACTAAAAAATTAAGGCATAGGTTGATAAAAATTCAAATAATTTATAGACGCCACTGTTAGTTTGACAAATTTGCATGTCCATTTTGGAATCACAGGTATCTTGATTTCAAATATGGAGGCCAACTTTTCTTTAGAGACAAGCAAAACATAGGTCGCATTTTGGGGACGAATAAACATTGATAGGTTGATGAACCTGTTTATCTATGAAGACACCACATTCCTTTCCGTGGTGAAGTTGATCCTTGGACTTGAGTACGTAGACGGTGGATGGAAGTACAGAATGAATGCAGGCATAGTGTCTCTATTTATGGCATTGTGTCTGGAGCTCTGACTTGTTCTAAAAGTCAGAGAAATCATGAACGGGTGTGTGAAGAAGGAATGGCTAGGCAAAATGGAAGATTTATTAGGTTTGGCACAAGAAATGGATGACTTTGAAAGTGTGGATAGAGCATGGATTCATGTGAGTGAATTCACTCTTTCCTTGTGACCATTCTTGCTCTGGAGTACCACATTCGATAAAGAGGCCAAAAGAAGTGTAGCACAGGCTAGAATGTATGGTATTGTGCAATGCCTTGAGATGGTTGATGTCTGGGAAGCACGTGTGGAGATGGAAAAATGGGGACCTTGGTTGGAATATAGAGCACTTGTGCAATGAACGGTTCCTGCACGCACAAAACGAGGGGGTCGACCTTGTGGAAGAGGAACAACTAAGAAGGGTCATGTGCTGCAGTTCGGTGAAGGCTCCAACAGGGAGACATAAATGAACCAAGTTAGGAACATGGAAGTGCTGGATGTTTGTGAATGTGTTATGTATGGACCATTATGTATACCAGCTTCGATGGTCTAGTCGGCTAGCCGTGGAGGTTTATCTTTTAGAATGTAAATATTTTCAAAATTAATATAAAATATAGCTTTACCGGACAAAAATAAAAATTGTTGACACCAACTGATACTCTTATCTTTCCTTTTTTGAAATTGTTGTTAACATTTCATTATATATGGTGAAAAAATAAATGTTTTTGATTGTATGTGCATGAAATTGTTCTATAACATCAAACTCAAGCATTTCAATATATATGACTACAAATAAAATTAAATTCTTGTAGCACAATTGAGTTTCTATTCTGGCTCAGTAAGAAATTGGAGGATTTCAATATATATGGTGGAAAAAAACAGATAACCTTATCTTCCTCTTCTGTGCTCGGCTTTGTCTCCCTCATTGGGTATTGACGTAACCCAAAACTCCTCTCACCGATGATTTGAGTTATCCCGATGACTTAGTATTTCTACCTTTTGGTATTGTCTCATCGGAGTAAGTTATGCTGATGATACCACCTTTGCTATCTAGCCCATCAGGTATCAGAGTAGCGTGGGATGACATTCTCTGATGACCTTGTTGGTCGCTGAGTCGCGATGGGTAAAAGGACTTGCATCTTCCCGTTGCGGTTTCACGACCACCGTTGATTTTCCTTGAACCTAACCATAGTTTAAAGCGTCATTTCCTCCACACTTTCTGGGTCCACCATTCAGTCACTGATCTGGGAAGAGTAAAAGGAATCACAACTCTTCATCGCGGTCTAGCGACAACCGTCAGATCAAATCCTTAACACTCGAACTTTAAGATCCCTTCATCACTTAACCGCCAGTGCTTAATTGCCATTGCTGGATCTTTGACCGGCCCCGCCACTAGCAGCTTGTTGCTGAGTCATGATAGGTATTCAATGTGAAACTTACCATTGCGGTATCATGACCGCCGTTGGATCAAAACAGACATGTCTGACTTTTAAGAACCCAATGCATATGTTAGAAAACCATTCTTAGACTTAGGAAAATTAAAGTGATCCAACTTAAAAGATGAAACCTGCGTAGACTTAAAACTCAAATGGCCCCTTTTCAATGACATAAAGACCCTTCTAGTTAAGTGGAGGAAAAGGTAACTGACAAACAAATTTTCCTTAGAGACAATAAGACATGAAGGTTTTTTATCAAATGTTCTCGAAATTATTAAACCCAAAATTCATAATTCATGGATAGATTGTTGCTCATGCATGGGGCCTTGGCTATTATGGCTCCAAAATAGACCTTTCCTACAACATGATAGCGGCGTTTATTGCAAAAGTGACGGTTTAAAATGCATGACTAACACGCGTGTTAGTCAAACTGCTCATGAACCCTTGCTTAGGCCAAGAGAAATACAAATTTGTAAACACACCTCAAACTTGCACCAAAAGAAATTACAAACACCTCTTGAGAAATAAAATAACATACACTAAACCACTATGAAATAACAGTAGCAAGGTCAATCCATTTGGTATAGACTGCTGCTACAAAAATGACAAAATTACAAGGTAAAATTTGGGAATTGTCTTCAAAATCTATTCAAACTTTCTCACAAATGTTCCCACCCATGTAGAATCATTCTCAGAGCATTTTATATGCCATTTTGGTCATAACCAACTCTTCATCGATTACCTAACCACCGTTTTTCTTAAAAAATGCAAAGTTTCTCAAAAAGTTGCAAAAAGTTGTCAAGCAACAATGACAACTTTTGCTCAAATGTGCATTTTTGCCTTTTATGCATTTTTACTTATACTAAACCTCCTAGCATGACTTCCTAACATTAAAATGACATGCCTAAATGCCTAATGAGGCTTTGCAAGTCGTTTTACATCATAATGCAAATTTATGCCATTTTAGGTTTACAAGGGCTCATAGGCCAGATTTGAGAAAAGTAACAACCTAGGTGACAATCATCCTTGAAATGACTATCAAACACACATGTGGAGCTCTGATTATTCCATTATTCAAACACCTAATCCAAAATATGGATCATCACCTCAAAATGTGGAAAATGCATAAAAAATGGTAAACAGATTCCTAACACCTCACTTGGTGTGACGAATCTCCTTAGCATGGTCTTAATTTCCCTATCTCTTCCATTTGGTGGAACAAGCTATTTTAGTATAAGGAATGACCTTTATGTCGGCGAATGTGGATTGAGCATGGGAGCTTCATTTTAGATAGAGGTAGGCCATACCTTAGTGGAAGGACAAACCATAAACTCTATTTTTTCATGTGCTTTGGCAGATTGGTATCAGGCCGGTTAGATAAAGTACGTATGAGCAGGGACTTGACAAGTTCTCATAATAGTAAATATATGTTATTCAGATGAACCTTGATTGGAATTCGAGCTTGTTCTGGTCTCTAGACTTCTCTAGAAAGTCAGAAACTTTATATAAGGAATGGTTCAGATTGCAGTCTTAAGCCTGGAAGTATCGATCTGAATCGATGGTGCATCATTTCGGTCTCAGTTGCTTGTGTAGAGAGGAATTGATCCAGGCCCAATGCAACCGGCTATTTCAAGCAAAAGATGTGGTCTGCAATGATTTATGGTGGGTGGCTAATGGTATATTGGGTGCTAATCGACACTAGTGTGATGGGTTTGTTTATGAGGCTGTCATTTACCCCATGGTTGACATATTCGATTCAAAGGAAGCGACCATACAGAGGATCGATGACTTTGTCTACCTATCTGATGGACGGGCCCTAGCAAATGTCTTTCTAGAGTTGGATTCTAATTGTTGGGTAAGCACCCTCAACATCTATTTTAACCACAACAACTATATCTCCTTTGAATCGGAGGAGTCAGCCAGTGAAGACGAGGAAATTGCCCCAAAAAGGGTAGCACGGGAGAGGAGGAAGAACTTCATCTAGGAGGCATGGGAGGTGTTTAGGGTAGGGGTGAGGAATGGGAATCTAGATTGCTTCCATAGACTACTCAACTTTGATGATAACTGGCTCTCGACACCACCCACTGTCAAAGTAATGGAGATTGGAGAGAACATGGCTGTCATACTCCAATATATTGGCAATTAATTTTGTTGTTTATCTACAATTTCCTGTCTTGCATATGTCACTTGAAACTACATGTCGATGACCATATTGCAGACAATAGGAATAGTTTTGTAAAATTAGCAGTAGCACTATTTTAGGTACTTACACACTATGTTATAAAACATCTTGTTATGGTAAATAGGAAAAAGTGTCAGCTGCCACTATGTTAGAAATGGCTCACCATTGTATATGCATGGAGCACCTTTGATGGTCATTTTGTAGCCAATATTTTGACGTTTAAAGATTTCATTTTCATCTACATGTACTGATGACAGATGGTGGACATTACAATTTGTAAAGAACCAATGCTTCTTACACTTCATGCTACCAAATTTTTAAAGCAGTGTTTGTTAAGTATTGATGTAGTCAAATACAATTTTCTGTCACATGAAGTATTGATCTATAGTTGTTAGTTTTGCCTTTTCTGTAGTTTAATATTGCTTCAATCTCTCTGTTAGCTTCAAACTGTTATGAAAAATCCTTGTATCGACTCTTGATATATGGATTTGATGAATTAGAAGCATTTACTCAACTGAAATCCTCCTATGATTTGCCTCATGCAAACACCAATCTACCCATTCTCTGCATTTAATAATGGTAGGTTTAGGGTTTTGCAATCAGGTTTTGCAACGGCTAATCAACATAACTTTTCTGATAATTCAATTATTTGGTGCCACCCATCCTTCAGTTGGCATAGGTCTTACCGATCACTTCTCCTCCTGGCTAGGTTCTACTTTCACCTTTATATCACATCGACCAAGGTCATTCCGATACACCCTCCTTTTATTCCTCTGTGGTGTTATCGGTGTTTTGGATGTTGTTGGAAGTTTTTCTTGATATCCTTAATTTTCCAAATTTTGGATTGATCCCTTTGAAAATCTTTAAAAAACAAAACCTTTGCGTCACATTATTTCCAAATCACTTCTATTTGCCCGTTGTTTTTTTCACTTAAGTGGAAGGGTCATCATGTCGTCAAAAGGGCCCATTTTGAGTTCTAGGTTTGGGCAGGTTTTAATTAAATTTGAAATGTTTCATAGTTTCCTAAAGTCCTAAGTATTTTCCTTTATGTATGCGTCGGGTTCTTAAAGGCCGGATAAGTTTCTTTCGATCTAACGCTTGTTGTGACACCGCAATGGGAAGTTGCATGTTGAATATTCATTGCGACCCAGCGACAAGCCACTAGCAGCGGGGCTGGTCAAACAGTTAATGCATATAGTTTATGGAGACATCTAGCGGTGATAGTTTAGTGGTGATGACTAAGTAACGAAGGACCTTAATGATCGAACGGTTAGCTCATGATCTAACGGTTGTCACTAGACCACTATGAAGAGATGCTCGTCCTTTACTCTGAGTGGACTAGTGACTGAAACATGGGCCCGACGAATGTGCATGATAGACGGACCAGGTGTGTTAAATGTTGAAAAGTCCAGAGGAAATCAATGGCTGTCGCTAGACCACAATGGGAAGATGCTCGACCTTTACCCATCACAGATCAATGACAAAGAGTAGGCAAGTGACGAAATGATGGGCCCACTTTGAAGGCTAGAGTGATTAAAGGGAGTACTGAATCTGCATGATCTAACGGTTGTCGGTAGAACATGATAGGAAGATGGTCGACCTTTACTCATTGCGGATCAATGACTGAAGGGAAAAATATTCAGAAGAATCCCTTTTGGTCCATTGGAGCCGAAATTTGAAATTTAAAAGAATTAATTGCAGAAGTGCATGACTCTATTGATGATAATTAATGCTTAGTTGTCGCTAAGGTGCTCCATAAGACATTGTTTTGAAATTCAAATTGCAAAATGATTTCAAGAGGATTAGCAGAGAGTAGGTGTGCGGTTTTTGTGATTTCTCAAGCGACAAGTAAGTTTTTCTACGATTGTGCTTTGCAATACCTGTTTGTGTGACATTGTTTGGTGCTGGAAATTTAGAAGGGGTTATTTGAATAACAATTGAAGTGTTGATGGCTTTAGATTGATAAGATGGCACGACAAAGAGAATTTAAGGGAAAGATAGATTACCAAGAGAGGGCTATTTGCGATGACTTTCTGGAACAATTGGTTCAATCCATAAATAGTGCAACCAAGATAAAGGAACTTGTGCCCAAATCTCCTCGCCTGCGGATTGGTGACAATTTATATGACAAGGGATGTTGGCTGAGAGATCCCCAGATAGGCATGATAGGTTTAGGTCTATTTAGGGTAGGGTTTGGCCAACATAATACACCTGGTCCTATAAATAATATATGGGAATTAGATGTTGGGAAATTGGTGGTCCCTGGAGTTTTCATGGACATTGATTTGTTGACCCAGATTGCAAAAATTTATGACCCTATCACTAGGACTGTGAGGAATGTAAACAGGGGCCCCCTAATTTAAATTAGTGATGATGAACTCAGAAGGGTATTCCGGCTAAATGAAGCCTCAAGTTATTTAGAACCCATTGATTTTGAAATTCTTAAGAAGGTCTATGATGCCTAGAAGGATCATCTTAGGAATGGGCCATTAAAGGAATTTTTTGCAAAGATGGGAGGGTTAACATTGGTAGGCCCTAGTACAATGGAGCCTTTCCCTATGAATTTATTCACTTTAAGGGCTAAGGGTGTATATTGGTCTCTATGTAAATTTTTTGGAGAAGATGTAGAGAATGCCATGCCTACTCATTATATGCTTATGATGGCACAAATTTTGAACCCGTCCTTAGCAGTAGCATATGATTTTGCACCTAATCTTGCAGATGTCATTCATGAGGGTTCAATTGGGATAAATAATGCTAAAGTGGATATACTTTTTGGCTGGTATTCCATGTTGATGCATATGTTCTTGTTTAAAGGTATGGAATATTTTGGAAAATATATGGACCTACTAAGAGAAAGGGATGGTGAAGACATGCCAGTTCAGTTATGGAGTGCAGATCTATCTTGGGACAGAGAAGATGCTAGCTATCTGAAGTTTGATAGATGCTTTGCATCTAAGCTTAGAATTCTTCTATGTCAGGAGAACCCTAGGATCCCAAAGGTTGTCCTTGAATTCATCAGACCTAAGGAGTTTGCAGAGAGCATCAAGATTGTACACAATTGGGGTGACATAATCTTATATCCCGTTTCCACCATTTTTTAAAGTATATGGTTTCAGGGGAACCCCATATTTGCTCCCCTATCAGGCCCCTTTGAAGATTGGTATTGGTGAGATTATGAGGCAAATTGGAGGCCTACAAGAAGCAGAGGTGACAAATAAAGGAAGAGGGACAATCTTACCAATAGTCACCACAACACATCAATTTGCAGTCACCAAAGGTGGTTGGCTACATTTAGAGAAGTTCTTCAGCCATATAGATTATCAACAACAGTGGCTAGGTTTGCTGATCCTAAAGACTTCTTCAATGGTATGTTTAGGAAGAAAGTCAAGTGTGGGCACCAAATTCATCAATTTCAATTCCTTGAAGATCTGATAAGATGTAATGCCTCGCCAGGAAACCCCGAAGGGATAAAGCTAAAACACACAATTGGAGTGCAATAATTTTTTTTTAAAAGTTACACCACAATAAGATACAACAAGATATCAAAGATTCAGATTACATAGCGGAAGACATCAACACACACCTAAAGAGTTTCCCAATGAGATTACTTAAATTTCACAATTCACTTAACTCACACAATTAATCCAATAAGCTGATTATCTTAATAATGAGATAATTCTTAATCGGGATAATTTCTTTCAAAAGATGGAAATATAATTCACAAGATAAGGTTCATCCATTAAGATTTATTCATACTTTACATTCAAGCTTTTCATTAAAATATAAGCCATGCATCTACTATTCTAACACACTAGAATTTTATCATAAACATATGAGATCTTTCCATGCATATTTAATTTCCTTAACAACAACTGAATAGATTCCATTACTCTAAGTTACATTCTTTCATATTCCAATTTATTGCATTTTTAAAAGATGATTGCATACATGCATCTATGATAAATCTCATCTAAACTACTTATGCATTTGATCAAAATGGCATTCATACATGCTAACACTAAACATGAAATATAAGAAATAAAAGCATCACATAACACCAAGATGATCTTGGAGTTCACCCCTAAAGGGCTACATCTCCGGGTCTGCTCAACTGCAAGACCCCTCTGATAATTAATAAAGTTAAGAATACATGAGGTTACACCATTACAATCCGGCCATCAAGGCAAAACATAATCAATATACAAACGACCGCATTGGTCAATAAATACATACACGATCCCTGAAAAGAAAAGGATCCAGCTGAACATAATCAAAGCTAATACAAAGGTCCATTGGAGCGTCCACAAAACTGAGTCATCACCACCCAAGGTCTAACATGAAACCAAGCACTCACAAGGGGATAAGCAACAGGATGACTCCACAAAAGGTGCTCCTATCAAGACCATACAACAACACCCAAGAGAACGTAGGGACAAGTGTCATCACACAACCTGGTATGGCTACCCTAGCAGGTCTTCATAGGTTCCGGCCCCATACACTGGGTTACCCTGGCAACCTAATCTGAGCCTCCGACCCATCCAAGCCTCATGTGGACCCACACATCCTCTCGTGAAGACAAGGATGATGGTTTGCCATTTCAGGCCTTCTCATAGCATGTCGAGTCTATGTTAGCACTTGTCCCATGTGTGAGGTATAATTATCTTACTTAGAGATTAACATCCTAATCTACTGTTTGGTTATCACTATTAAACTCACTTTCGATGGGTTACCCAGTAGCCACTTTGGGCGCGACCCCCAATTGAAAGCCACTTTCCCATATGACACTAGACTATACTCAGACGAACTCAAACCAAGACATACACATGGTCAGATGAACGAAGTTTAAAAAGGAAGGAACATCCATTTGGTCAAACGCGACTCAAAAGAGGTACACTTACTGACGGTACTCTAACCAGAGACCTGACCAACCATGGTCAAACATGAATCATCATTCGACACCCACATAAAGGATATGACCAAATACGACACTACCACAAAACAACAGTCAACTCGGAACCGAGGACTAAAACAGGTACCCAAATCAATCCATACGACAGGGTCCAATCGAACAAATCAAAACTTGCCATTACATAAGCAAAAGTGAGTACATAAATTAAACTCGCATAGGTAATATTCAACAGATACAATCTTTTCCGAATTGATCTAAACGTTAAAAGTCGATCACGTTTTCTACATGATCTATATTAGATTGCAGTTATCTACCTCATCTAGGTATAGGTTGTTCTTGGTTTTCTAATTCTCTAAGGTTCATTAGCATCGAACATACATAATAAGCCATAATGAATTCTTAAACCAAATTCACATGAATATAATCAGACAACCATTAACCAATTAAATAAGATGTTTAATCTTCAATTAAAACATCATTGACATACTGGTTCAAAATAAATCCTACACATTGTCTTTTCCAGAACCAATTTACACTATACAGATCAAGGAAATACACATATTTAGGGAAGCCAAATAAAGAAAATCCATTCCCAGATTAACAGATTGCACTTAATAAAAACATCATTGATATTCTCTTTTGAAATAAAATAACTCAATCTCACTTCTTCAAATAAGTATATATAGTTTCCAAAAAAGGAAATGTACCCTTAGAAAGGAGCTATAACAAAATAGGTAAACATTTTCCGAATTAACATAATATTTTAATTCCACAAAAACCTATTAACATAGGGGTTAATTTCCAAGAATTAACAACTAATAAATATTTGATTTTATTCTTTCTTTTCAATTTGCAAATGCCTATATTAGATCCTTGCAAATACATCAAAATGCAATTTAACCAATTAACATATATATTAATTACTCATTAATTAATTATATACATTAATTAATAATTTAATGAATAACATTTATCATTAAATAATATTAAATTGTCTCATTAAATAATATTAAATTATTATATATTTTTTTTGATAAAAAAAAATATTAAAAAAAGAATTTAAAAAAAAACTAAATTTCAAAAGGGTGAAATGGGGAGCCGTGCCCTAGCCGCAGCGGCGCCGCTGCAATGGGCGCAGGACCTGCGGCTCCCACGCGGGGAACGCAGCGCCCTGCGGCCACCGTGGGGTTCGCCGCTCCCTGCGGCCACCGCGGCGGAACACAGAGACTGCGGCCGCCGCGAGGGTCGCGGTGAGCTGTGGCCTCCGTCGGTTGTGGCCTGCGCAAGAAGGGGGAGGAGGAGGCGGGTGGAGCTCCGCTCCCCACCCTCCAAACCCCAATCCACATTTTTTTTTTTGTTTTAAATTTCGATTTACCCCAAAAAATCGGTTTTCTTTAAATTATAGAAATGGGTATTTATAAATTTATTTCTAAACAGCAAACCCCCCATTCTTTTTTTAAAGAACAGTCTCATAATGAGACTTAAAATATTTTTTTTCCAGAATGATAAGGTTTCTAAATTTAGAGGAGTTTATTAAATAACCCTCCAAAATAACCAAATTGGGACAAAGAGGAACTCATTCTTCATACAAAATTACCAGCAATCAGCCAAACTAACTAATTTCCACAACAGTTCTTAATCTTGGCAATCAATGGAGAATCTGGAACCAAGATAGCATGAAAAACATTCAAACCCTCTTTTTTTTATTTTTATTTTAAACAATAACTAAATTGATAAACAGATCCTACCTCAATAAGCATTCCTAGAAGGGATCTGATGGAGAGCCCAAACCTGCAGCTCAAGAACCCCTTCTCCTTCCAAAACCCCCAAATTTCATCAAAAAAATATTTTTCCAACAAACATTTCTCCCAAAATATCAATCCCCAATATTTTCCAAAAGTCTAGGTTATATGGGAAAAGTTGACCAAAAATTTTATTTTTTTGGAATTAAAATTTTTATTTAAAAATAATTCACAAAATAATTCTTTTAAACTATATCAACAAATTAAACTTGCCTTTCAAATTGAAAATTGATTTTCTCAATTAATTCAATTTAACCTTTCTATTCCCAAAATGCCATGAAGATAAAAATTAATTCTATTTCAATTAAATTTAAATCTTTCATTTCATAAGCATAAACATAAAGCATTTAATATTTAAAATTTAACCATTAAATTGAACTTGCTCCCAATTTAAATCGAGCAATTCAAATTAACGATAAACGCATAATGAAACCCTGTTTAAGCTAGTCCATTAATCTTTAATGCACAAACACATATTTAATCAAATTAAATACTAAGGACTAATTAATCAATTTAACCATACACACCAAACACGCAAACCAAGAAGGTCAACCAGACAGACGACTCACAAACCCAAACAAAAAAGGGAATACTGACGACGACTAACGATGCTTACTTGAGCATGACTATGGTCAACTAGGGTCTTACGACCACTTAATCCAACTCTAAGGATTAAAGAGGTACACTCAAACCTGCAAATCCGGGTGAAAACAAACCTCGCACTCATGCGGCGTGGTACCTGAAATCTCCTGCAACCAAGAGTCATACATGCATACATATATAAACTTAATGAAAGCATTAGCCCGATTTTAATACCATGAAATAGGAACACTAAGCAACTTGCATACAACTAGTGTGAAAACCACATTAACAGATATGCACTAAATCAATACATCTGACTATAATCATTATATTATGATAAACTAAGATAAAACTGAGATTAAAAATTGATTAGGGCAGGGGTACTACATAAGAAATGAATTTAATTTGGATGAGCAGGAAGTAAAATGGGAAAAATGGTTGGCATACAAGAAGACCCTTGATTTTGTCCAATTTTTTGATAAGAATTATGATCCTTTGAAAAGATTTCACCCATTTGAGGAGAGGATAAATTTTTTAATAGGATACTTTGAAGATGCAATGCAGACTCTAAATGAGAAGAAGGATGTTGTAATGAAGGCAGACCCTGAGAAAGCCAAGCTTGTCTTGACTAAGCCCATTTTGGCCAAAGTCATTCCCCCTGGAGAGTATGTAATGTGTAAGAAATTGGGATATAATGTGGTAATGCCTAGGAGGGATGAACCTTCTATATCAAAGGGAAAGATGCCAATGGAGGATTCCCTTCACTCACAAGCTTCCCCAAAAAGGTAAGAGGTTGGAAAAAGAGGCACAATCAAGTCAATCCCTATATCCTCCTTCTCAATCCCCATTATTTATAGGTGATGAGCAGGCAGTTGCTGAGCAAGTACTGCAACTAGGAAGCTTAGGGGAGATTGCAGGTGCATATGGAGAATTGCAAGAAGGGATGCCAGAAGAGCCAGAAGGTGCCAAAATGGACCTGACCATTGAAGAATTTGCAGGTAGAGAACTGGATCCTGTCATTAAGCAGGCCAATGATAAATTTTTGGCTGATAACAGTTTTGTAAAGACATGAGCCTTTCTGCAATTTGTTTGGTGAAGGCATATAGGGCAGTTTAAAGAAAGGTGTGAAAAGGGGAAAGTTGAACAACCCCATAAGGATACATCTATTGTTGAAGCAAAAATAAACCAGGAAATGGTGAGAGAGTTTGAAGCAATTACCCCCAAGGAAGGGAGAAAATTGATTGCAGATTTTGGAGTGCTAATTCTCCCAGAATGGGACATAGCCGATGTAATAGTTTTTTATGCAGTAAGGAAAGAGACCAAGCCTTTAGAGGGAATGAATTAGAGTAATGACCATGCAACCCTTGTAATGTGGTCACTTAAAAGAGAGGAAAATAAAAGAAGGAGAGATTTGTTAGAATCTCATTACTCAGGGGGCATGATTGTGAAAAGAGTCAGAGACATAAGGGTAGTAGAAGCTGCTAGCACGACCTTAGAGTCTACTAAATTTAGCATGGCAGTGGCTGAAAAAGAGGCCAAGGAGAAAGCTGATCTACAAGTGAAATTAGAGGTAGTCCTAAAGGCTTATAATGAAGCAAAGCTTGAGCTAGCTTCTAAAGATAGCACTATTACAGAGCTGAAGAGTAAATTGGAAGGTCAACATCAAAGGGGTGAGTCTTCCCAACTGATGATTGCTTCTTCTCTTGCTAAGCCCCATCCTTCCAACCCAATTATTGAATTCCCTCCTTCTCCCATCACTCCTAGTTTCCAATTAGCTGAGAATATTCAGGATGAGATTGAGAGATTGAGGCAAGCTCAAACAATTTTTGCAAATAAGTATGAGGAAAAGATCAGGGGTACTGTTTTAAAGTTTCCCGATACTATTGGGTCAACAATTGTGCATATACATATGAGAAGGGTAATGAGTCTTTTAGATTCTTTTAAAGAAGAAAAGGCTACTTTGGAGCCAATTTTGGATAAATGGACCGCCAAAGAGGTGGATTTGAAGACTATATATTCTTTGTCCCAGGGAGAAGAAGGTGCTGATGTCATAATCAGACCTACTTGTGAATTAGCAAATGAGTTATCTAGGTTTGCAATAGAAGGAGTTAACATCGAAAGGAGGGAAAACTTGTACCGAAAGGAGTATGCAAGTGAAAAATTTGAATTGTTTCCTGGAGGTTTTTTGAGCGCCAACAAGATAAAAGATAAAGAAGTATGGATTGAGGAGTTGGGTCATAAATTGTGTCAGAGAATTAATAACATTATAAAATGGATGATACTTCTTTATTTATTCAGACTATTGAGGAAATTGAGTAAATAAAATCACATTTTGGCTTTTTGGAGAAGGAAGTTAAACAGTTGATAAAATCATGGAAGAGTTGAAACAAACTGAAGAAAAAAAATCATTAAATTCTCATGGCCTGATGATAATACATTCAAAATATGGGAAACCAAATATATTTTGAAAGAATCAGAAGCAGTGGAAGGTCCCACCGACACCCCGACATGTGGCAGTTCACAAGCAACCTGATCTGCAGAGGAATACTTTTCAGAATCAGTTGCGCTCCTACTGCTACAATATTTTGTAATTGATGTAACTTTTTTGGGGGAATTATGGTTAGGATAGGAATATTTTCTAGGGAAGTCCGAAGCTTGTTGCATCCTATTTTCTATAAGTGGATACCAAGACTATCTAGAAGGGGATTGCAAGAATTTTGTATGAAAGCTCTGGCAAAATATATATAGGCTTTTGTTTTGGCATTTTGGAGGATCATTTTGTGTCTATGTAACAATTTGATGAGAGAATATTAATATACAATCAGAACATTTATGAGCCCAGATCTATGTTGTCTTTGTGTCTATATGCTTGTTATCATTTTGATTAAATAATATAGGATTGTTTAGTTAAATGATTTGGTCCAACAATTTGCAAGGCAAATTATGAGAATGGCTTAGGTTTTTTCCTCAAGGAGGAAAATTATGTATACTTAATTCCTTTTCATGGATAATCAATAAATTTGCATGAATTTGATGACTGGGTCTAACATAGGTTGAGAGTTTATATATGTCAGGAATATATAGATTCAGTAAATCAAGCTGATGACATGTATTTGAATTTCTATTGTCAATTTTTCATTCGATTCTTAATGACTCAAGAGAGAATTATAAGATCACCACTGTCAAGGTTTCATTATGTGTTGTATGAATAATATAAACCCAACTTTACATTCAATACCACATCGTGTGATGTCTCATCACAACAAATCAAAAAAGATTTATCAAGAGGACATATGGTTTCATCAAACACAAAATCACACACAACGATTTGAAGATAAAGACATGAAATCTTGTATATTTAACTTCTCGAATAAGAATGTATACAAAAACTACACTTACAAAATACTCTAATAAATTCAGTTTGCACAGACTAAACTTCTCATTCCTACTAGACTTTTCTAAAACATAATACTTGCAGCCCACCCAGTGGCCGAAAATGTCTATCTATCTATCTCCCTTTTTGATACAAAAATGACTCATTACATATACATGAGCCAGAGGATTCGAATGAAAGGAAATACCCTTTCATCATGCTAAACTAAACTTAACTAAAACCTAACACCTAACTGCTAGACATAAAACAAAATTACAAACTAAGAAGTCAATTTTGGTCGTCCAATAATGTGTTACATTTTTGAATATGCTCCAAATACTTGCTATCCTTACGAGTGATGCTGTTGAAAATGGTATCTCTGATAGTGATCTCCATGGTAACCATCTTCTCCATTTGATCACCTGTTTCCTTCATGTTGAAAATATCTGCATGGGCAACATCAAGGGATGCACTGAGTATATTCTAGCATTTTGTAATCCAGATCCCTCTTTCTTTTAATTGCTCTGCATCATCCACAGTATCTGGTATACCATACCTAACAATATCCTTGCAGTTAGTAAATTCTTGCTCAATATCTACGCCAAATGCCTTGTGTTTGTTCAACCTTCTCTAGATCTTCTCAACTATTTTCTCATTGACATTCTTATCCTTCAATAGTGCCTTCAGCCCCGTCAAGACCTTTTTATGAGAAACCATATTTTCCAGGGTCTTCTGATAATTCACCGAGAATTCTCTGAGGATTTCCAATAAATGTTCAAACCTATTAGTCAACAGAACACAAGCAGTATCTACCCTGGTAGTTCAGATTTGCCTCCTTAACTTGATGTTCTCTTTCATCTGCTCCTCATACTTCTTCTTCCACTGACCACTGGTATCTAGTATCTGTGGCACTTCATGTCCATGAACTCTCAACAAGTCTTCATATAAACTTTTATATTTTTGACCCTCTTTCACTACCCACTGCATTTAGGCCTTATTCAGTTTTGCAATGTCAATCCCCAAATCTGTGGTGACAATTGGATTAAGCTCTCCCACTTTTAGCTTCATCATATGCCCAAATGCCTTATCCACACCTATAATTTTGGGTCTCTTATTTGGAGGGTACAGGACCCAAAGAAAAATTTCCTCTTCATTTGTATCATACCTTGATCCAATAAAAATATCATTTACACCCTGTATATCTAACTTTACATCCTTTCTATCAGAATGCAACAAGCTATCAAAAATAAAAGAGGCACTTAAGTCCCAACCTGGGAACAAGATGATACCTACCTAACTAAGAAGTTGTCTCCCTGTTTATGGTGTCATTATGGCCACCTCTGCATCAATGTCTTCTTTCAATTTGTTAAGCATCTCTACTTCATTCTCTGGGGTAACATTAGGGATTCTCTCCCTCAATTTTTTCCCTTTGTAGTATACAAAATTGATTTGAACTCTTTAGACTATACAAAAACTTCATCTGCAACAAAGGCAACATGCTCTTCCATTCTTACATCTGCATTTACATTCATTCTTACCATGGCTTGCTCATGGCTCTTTGCCACTTCTTCTAACTTAGGTGCTCAGAGGGTCCATACAACTATATCTCATCAGACCCACTCTCAAAATCTCCTTCCTCTCTTAGTTCTTGAAGCCTCTGCTTCTGTTCTTCCAATCTTTGGTTCAATTCCTCCAAAAGCCCAACAACCTCATTCTGTTCCTTATTTCTGAATAGATCGTTAGCCTCCAAGGGGATATGCAAATACTCTCCCAGATTTTGGCTTTTCCTACAATGGTGGATGTATCCCTCTAGATCATAATTCTTCCAAGCTTGGTGTCCATACAGATTGTACTCCTCTACCAGCTTCTTTTCTATCATTTCATAAGCCTTAGTAAAGACAATGGTGAAATCTCTGAAATGTAAAGTGCCAGGCATAAACACCTGCTTGTGTGCACCAACTAAATGCTTGGCATTTGACATGCTAAGATGCCTAACAATTTCTGAATAGGCAATCCTATCATGAACTAATGTGGGCAACATATATGGAACACCCTCAAAACCATAAACCCTAAAAAAGGTGAAATTCTGGTATACAAACCAGCCACCCCAATTGTGGTTGACTCTGGTGTCTCCAAAAGCATGGGGTCTCAAGAATCTCTTAATCTCCAGTGAGATAGACCCATCACACTCCACCCCAAATAATTTGTACAAGGGTTTCACAAAGTATTCTTCAAACAACACATAGTGTGATTTATTGAACCTTGAGTCCCACAGGGATACCCATAATTGGATTGGTTGGTCCTGTCCTTCCTTGTTCTTGGAAGTCACCTTTAATTCTTCTGGCCACAAACCCTGCATCTGCCCATGAAACAAAACCATATACTTTAGCAATGAGTAAAATTTGAAAGTAGGGTTAGGCTCTATTTGCAAATTCAAGAATCCTTCATGCAGCTTCTCTACCAAGTAAATTGCATAATCAAATGGCCTTGGCTCATGCATTTGAATGTCCGCAGCCAACACCAATGGGACTATCCTTATAACATCAAGAACTTCTTCCTCGCAGACCTGGCTGCATGCCCAGTATGTGTACTGCAAGTATTGTCTGAACAAAGTGATTTCAAAGGGAGGACCATCTTGCTCTGTAAGTTGTCCCTTCTCCTTCTTGTGAATCGCTAACTTCCACACTATGTGAGTAGTGTCCATTTGGGTATACTCTCCTTCTAGGTCTGTAAAGGATAGGGGCATGTATGGCTCATAAGTCATACCAAAGACCTCCTAAATGGTTCCAATAGATATCTGAATGAACGAATCCCCATTAGGTAATTGGATGCATCTTTTTTCTTTGTTGTATTTCCTAGTAAGCAATTCCAATAATCTGAGATTCAAAAAAATATTTGGGACCACCAATTTGCCCAAATTTGTCATCCAAGGGTTCGACAATGGCATATCCTTGTTCCGCCTCAAATAGTGATACATAAACAATTCATGGCCCCTTATGGTATCTCCAAACTCTTTGTACTTATCTTCCAATTGATCCTTGGGTGGCAAATAGGTTTTAGATCTCCTCGACTTAGCACTTGATGACTCCATTTAGTCAATCATGTCTTGGTTTAATTTTTGCTTTTGCACACCCTTCATAGACTTCATCTTTTTTTCTTTAGTGGACTGTGTATCTGAAATCTTTATGACCTTTCTCTTCCCTTCTAAGCTAGAAGCCTCCATGATTGAGTGCTTGAATTCTCAAATTACCCATGCTTCCTATCTGTAACTTCAATGTTGATGGCTGAAGAAACTGTGAGTAATTCTATCACGAGAGCTCTTTCTTTATGTTGGATATACAACGGCTAGCATCTTTAACGATTAAAACTCATCAATTTTGCTTCGTGTGGACCAAATCCACCTGATCACAACCATTTAATAGTGGCCATCGTATTAGATATTCCAACGGCTACTCGGCATAACCCTACCTAATAATTCAATTACTTGGCGCCACCCAAATTTTATGTTCCTTCAATTACCTTTTTGTCTTGCCTATCGACATAGGTCATTCCGACTAGTACATCGGATCTCACCCTGACTGTTCCCCCTTTTCCCTTGTGGCTTGACTTATACTGATGGATCCGCCTTCCCTCTTAAGTGGCAAGCTTTGCTTTATGTTAGATCAGGGTATGTCTCTTCGATGAAATCTCCTCCTCTTTATCCCTCTACTTGCTCCATTGAACTTTAGAATAAGTCACTTAATACTTCACCTGATGGTCCCATGGCATATAAATTTCTGTTGATCGGTGTGACTTTCATCGATTGCTTCATTGAGTGACGACGTAGCCTATTCTCCTTGTTTCTGATGGTTATAGTCTCCCTGATAGACCCACTCTTTATGAAATTTTTACCATTGGGCATCGACACAACTCAAAAAATGTTTCTGCAGTGAGGTCAGTTATCCCGATGAGTCTTTTCGCACCTTATTCTCCTTATCGGGCTGCTTTGGTCTATCAGCGTATGCTTTCCCGACGTAGTTACTTTGCTTGTGACAATCTTATCTTCCTTATTGGGTGTCGGGATAAATCAAAATGCATCTCCCCGATGTTGTATGTTATCCTGATGAGTCTTCTTCCTTTCTTGAGTGGCATCGCTTTATCAGAGAAAGTCTTTCAAATAGAGTCACCTTATTTATTTGGTGCATCGGGTATCGGGTTAACATAAATTAGGACCTCCCGACAACTCGATGTCATCACTATGAATACATCACCTCATTAGTTATCGACAAGAGTTCCACTAATAACCCCATCGGGTATCGGGATAACTTTTTTTCCTCGTTGCCGATATTGTATGTTATCCCGATGACTCCCTCTTCTTGTCACACCATTGCCATAACCCCCCGATGGGTTTTCACTTAGTTGCACTTTTTCTGGTTGCTCATGCTTTTGAAAACAACGTCGACATGAGTTACTCCGATCAACACACCGTCATCCTTGGGTGATCTCATCGGGGTAACTTATGCTGATAATGAGAATTTTGCATTTTTTGTACAAAAGAAGCCCTTTTCCATGGATGCAACTTTTAAGAACCATGCTAAAAGGTGGCTTCTCCCATACCACTGACATCTCTGAACATGTTCATGACCCTGCTCTATGCTGATCCTCCAGAAGTACTTCTGCAATGAAACTAATTGACAAGATGAGAATTGCCAGAATGCCATAGTACTCAACATTCCCTTGAATATGCCCAAGTAATGCTTTTTCATGAAGATACTGCAACATATCACCTATACATACAATCCAATAGTAAATTCTCTTATGATGATTATAAAAGCATCCATATATAGCATAAAACTATTTTGTAAAAATATGTGTTAACAAGATGAACCTACCAGTAACTATGTCTATTCTAGCTCCAAAATAGACCTTTCGTACAACATGTTAGCAACAGGTTAGTCAATCGCAGCCATTAATTACAAAATCGATGGTGTAAAATGCGTGACTAACACATGTGTTAGTCAATCACATCCATTAATTACAAAATCAATGGTGTAAAATGCATGACTAACACGTGTGTTAGTCAATCTGTACTGTCATTTTGGAGCCAGAATAGACGCGTCCTTGTGAAGTCATTTGTGCCAAGCGACCAATATCATGGCAAACACATTTGACATCAACCACTATCTAAAAACACTATCACATTGAAGATATCATCACTGTGGCTGTTTACTGTTAATGATATTTCTATCTTTGTCTGATATGTACAGGACCAGAATGGGAAAACACCAAAAATGGCAGGACATTATGGTATTGGAAGTTCAAGATGCTGGTGAAAGTTTGAATCATTTCTGTTCAAGGGATATTCAGTGGACGCCAATTTGTGTTGAAAATGATTCAATGATAGACCTTTGTGCAACAATTCCACTCGGTAGATTGGATGCATTCATTAGAGGGGAATTGTTGTGCAAAGGTTTTGAAACCCAATTCTTTGAAAGCGACATAGTGAGCATGATAGTGCTGTGTACAACACGCATACAACAAAGATGTATAGACGGTTCATAGACACATTCTTTCCTATTCTTTGTCTATGTTTAATGATATTATGACTATTGTTGATAATACACGAGTTGTTTTTGAAGGTATTGGTGTTCATATGGACCAGAAGACAATAGGAAAAAGTCACTGAATAAGAAGCGCGCCTAGACAAATCAGAAAAAAGAGGATGTACATGCTACTTCATTGTTGAGGTGTTATATGGTGGGCCAAATGTGGCCATCTTGATATTGAAGCAACTGTTGCATGTAGACAAGAATGGTGAAGCTTGTCATGGCATGGATGATACCAGCAATGATTAGCACCAAACCTTTCCCATGAATGCAAAGCATATATAGAGAGAGGCTGTTGCAGATGGATGTGAGCGTTGATGCTATTATGGACAAACATCTTGATGATCCCATTTTTCATGACATGTTGAAGAAGAGACATTCATTCATCACACGCAAGGATGTTATGAATGCAACGATGAGGGTCCATTCTATTAAGTCACGAAAGCATGTGCACGATGCCACTAGCATCTTAGAATGGAAAAAACAAGATGAGGCAATTTTTTATTTTTTATTTCCAGCAGCCACAAGGTGCCGACAGACCTTTCATTATGAGAATACAAACATCTTGGATACTTGACGTGATGGTTTGATTCTCGCATGACTCAATCATCTCAATAGATTTGACATTTGCAACAAACAAATACGGGGTAAGTCTCTTCAAACTTAACCTGTTTTCATGCAATCCATTTGATTTGTGGATGCTCATGATCTTCTTGTTTGTTGTTTAAAACAATATCAATTGTATTCGTGTCTCCTCTTCGATGAGCAACAATCAGGGGTGCCTGTTGCATGGGCTGTGACATCGAGGAACAAGATCGAGGATATCCAGGTGTGGTTGATGGAGTTGCAGAGATGAGGAAAGGAAAAGAGGCCTGATTGGAGGATCAATGTATTTATCATGGATGATGCGAGTGCAGAGATTCAAGCGATAGAGTAAGTGCAAGAGCGAAATGTTTGTCTACATGAAATAAAACATTATGATACGCTGGTCTACATTTTATTTCAAATGAGCAGGCTCCTGACTCAATTAAATGTTTTGTTCCTAATATGAGTGTTTTTGAATGCCGTGTCATACTTTGTATTTGGCATGTGTGTCAAGCATGGTTGAAGAATGTGTACAAGTATGCAACGAAGGAAAGAGCAATGGACATTTTTCAATATCTAGGGGTAATAATGATGGCAATGCATGAAAGTGAAGAGAGCACTCTGGAGGAGTTGCACAGTTTCTTTGCTGAATTTAGTGATCAATCACATTTTCTAGAGTACTTCTACAACACATGGTGTCAAGGAGAAGGCTGTATCAGTGAGTTGGACATTACATTCAACTTGGCTTTATGACTTGTTACCTGTTTTGGTTGTCGTTTGGTAGTTGACATCATACTCCTATTTTTAGTTTCTTTTTTTTTCAAATTTTTTTGCTAGCTATGTAGGTGAAAAACTTCAAGAATTTCACTCATGCTAACCAAGACACAAATAATGCCATCGAATCATACCATGGAATAATTGAAGTCGCTACACCTAAGAGATGATAAAAAGACATGCTCGAGGAGGATGGACAATCTATATTTTATACTTGTGTATAAAGTGGAACCATTCCACCAGCATAAGCGAGAATCATAGCATTTTGGATTTATCAAAAACTACAGTTTGACACATTTACAAACTAGTATGGAGAGGGAAAAGGCAATTCTTGATGCCGATTGTGTTCCAGACGACACTACTCTTGGTTGGTACTGGGTGAAAAGTCAGTCCTTGTGCAACTGGTATGTGGTTAGGAAATTTGGGGATCACTTCTACATCTATGAATGTCCGTGGAGTTTGCAAGGAAACATGTACAAGCATGCATTGAAAGTTGTTGCAATGATGAACAATTCATTCCATGATTCATGTGTTCCGGGTAAGTAGATGTTCGTGAATGTTGATCTTTGATAACTTAAAAGATGTGTACTTCACTCTAAGATCTTGTTTCATACAGATCCTATTCCTATGTCGACTCCAACATCTGCTAATACTAATGAAAACCCAACACCTGAACCTGTCGCCGATAGCATTTCTAATGCACATACAAATTTAAAGGATGTGGACACCGTAATGTGGAACAAAGAAAATAGAAAGTTAAACATGTTATCACAAACAATGCCAGGTCTAGGCGATAAACTAATGGCATTTGTAGGCTGTTTGGATAGGTTCATGGCTTATCTTCAGAATACCAGTGCCATGTCATTTGATTTTAGTTCCTTTAGCGATCCAGCCAATACAACCACCGAACGTATGCGACCTTGGTTCAGTGCAAGTTGGGTCCATCGTCACAATCGGCTACAACATAGGCAGAGTACTACGAGTGAGATCTATCATGATTTTCAATAGCCTATCACCTTTGAGTTCCCCTTTGAGACTTCTAGGAGGAGAACGGGAAAGGGGCAATTGGACCAAGCACCAGAACCGCATGTCCTTGCCACTACATCGGTTGTGTCTGATATAGGTTGGTACTCTAGTGTCACCTGTAAGTGGTTTCTAAACATGTGAATGCTGCATGCGTTTATTTAGTCGTCATGTCTTGTAGTCGGTGAAAGTGATCCACAATTATGTGTGATAGTGTTCGACACCCCCTCAACACCTGGCCATAGGAATCATCATCGACGATTGGATTTTGATGGTGTTTTACATGGACAGGGATCACAGAATGATCCTCCCTGATACTAATTTTGGTATTATTTGTTTAGATTTAGCTTTCTATTTGTAACTATGTCATAGATGTGCTTGATGTTTAGCCATTCTTCATTCAACTTGTTGCGTAATATGGAACAACTTTGTTTATTGTAGTTGCATTGTAATGTTTACTATTACTGTCCCTAACCATATTTTATAATGTATCTTTGTATGTAGGTCCATTGTTCATCATTTTTTATCACTAAATGGCTTTCACATACACGTTGGGCGACAGGCGCAAGTTTTATGCAACTTAATTTTCAGTATTATGCTTTTATGTCTTCAATTTATTGAATGCTCTAGTTAAATAATTAATACTCTTATGGTGTGATTATGTCTTGCATTTTTTTTAGTGCTTAACACTCTTATGTCTTACATTTATTGAATGCTATAGTTATATTACTAACACTCTTATCGTATGTATGTGTAGACTGCTACAGAGGTTGGTAGAGAACGACGAGGAGTCTGCCTTATTTCAGCGCCTCCCGGATATCGTTGTTGCAGATATCATCCGAAGGATAACTCCCAGATGGGCTGGTGAGTGGACCATTCGAATGGGAAGACATTATACCGAGGACAATATGTACACTATCCACATAGAAGAGGTGATGTTGTTTGTCAGATTGTCGACTCCAGTGACGGTCAATTTGTATAGGCGACTATGGCCAGTGTATTTCGCCCTTACGTACTGGCTAGTCACTCTCCCTTGGATTCACATAATGTGTGCTGACAGACCCCATTGGAGATGTGGATAGTCCCTGGTGCCATACTCCGATGAGAGTATCAAGGATGTCATGACATTCTTTCCATGGAACCTCCTTATTATGGACTACACCCGCATTTTCACGGGTTATGATAGTCCTCGACCAACATCGAGGTTTGTCAAGATATAGAGTAGATTCCCAACGCAGAGGAGGTCCTCTCATTCAAATTATATAACTACTCCTATATGACTATGCTCTTTTTATAAAACAATTCATTTCTATGGTTACATAGCCGATCTTTGTACGTCGTTTGTCTCGATTGTTTACGATTTATATGTTTGTGTCGGTTATGTTTACAATTTATATGTTTGTCTCTATACACTTTATATGTCTACAAACCAATACACTTTATATGTTAATTTAAATCTAATATCCTTTTTCTAAACATGTCATATCATTAAATCTACTCTAAAAGGAATAACATTGATTTTTGTAATAATGTAATTTTGATATGCAATGAAATTAAGATGTGAGATATGGAATGCAGATGTGTAAATCGTGAACACTTGGATTGAAGACAATTTTCTCTCCTTCATGATGATGCAAGTATGTCAATGTTTCATTTAAGATAGATCAACAAGATTAATTAAGGAGGTTAGGTTTTAGAAATGCATTATTGTTACAATATAAACAATCCATTACATGTCATGAAAGGGAATGGGGCAAGATAATTGAAGACAACACTAGACTATGTGTATAACACTAGCAGATAGAATAAAATAATTTCATAAGTGATCGACAAGGAAACTTAAAAATTGAACATAAATTACATATAGTACAAATTATCGACAAAGTTGTCAAACATGGTAAATACAGTCCGCGAATCAATGAAATCGACTAACACAGCGTGCTAGCCTATTTTGCCATTTTGCAGGGCAAAAGGAAATTATGGCCAGGCAGTCCGCAAATCAGCGAAATCGGCTAACACTTAGTCAATTTCAGTGATTCACAGACTGTCTTTATTATGTCCTTTTCCCCCGTGAAACGACGAAATAGGCTAACACGCTGTGTTAGTCTATTTCACCATTTCACGGGCCAAAAGGAAATGGGGGCTTGGTGGTGTAGGAGAACCCTTCCAAGCTCTTCCTCCTTCTTTGTTTTGTTGGTATTATGCTTCTTTTGAAGCCATTGTATATGTAATAAGAGCCATGAGCTCATTTGTTCTTGACTAGGTCCTAGTTTTAGGTCCTTAGTGTTTTTGTTGTGATTTCTTGTGTAGGAGAGGTTGAGTGTGCCTTGGATGTGTGTTAGGCCTTATTGGCATGATTTTGTCCTTAGGATAGCCCAAAATAGGCCTAGGAGTCATGAAAATAAACAATGGCAAAGTTGCTCAAAAGATGCAAAAGTTGCATGACAACTTTTAAAAGTTGTCATGCAACTTTTCCACCCAAAAGGTCAAAGACCCTTATTGAGCATGGAGAGCCCTAATTTTGGCACTTTGATGGAGGTTTGGGTAGTATAATATGTTTCAAACCCTAAAATATGGGTGGGATGTCAGATATTGTACGACCCAAGCAAACTAACTAACTGTGACTGCAATTTTTGTTGCCAATCGGCACAAATGGAGTAAAGAAAGATCATTAATGGATTGATTTTCATGTAAAATTGTGTGGAGTGTCTTGTATAGTGTGTTAAATTTCATTGTAAGCATTTAGAATAGGTTTTGATCTGTAAGTGAGGTGTGTTTGTAAATACTTTGTAAACTGTCTTTTCTTTGTCCAGTTTTGGACTGGTTTGAATAAATGGGCACATAACTCCATTCTCCATTGGGGAATCACCATGAAACCATGGGGAATGAGAGTACAAACCCTGTACTATAGTTCAATGCAAGAAAGTCCCTTGAATATGCAAGGAGGCCATACAAAGACCCACTCCTAGGTGAGACTGGACAGTGCCCGACTAGGAAGGGTCAAGTTGCAGAGGTCTTGGAGAGCAAGGAAGGTCAGAGAAGAAGGCACCCTTTGGAGGAGGTGTAGAGGAGTGTGTGAAGCACCACTGGTGTGAAGAAGGAGCCTCCACCAATCTAGACAAGGTTGTTAAAACACAAAACATACACTGTGACCTAGGCAAACCATAAAAACCCTCACAAAACCCTTAAAAACCCCAAAATTCGCCCAAGGCACTATAAGACCACTTGGAGGCCCAAAACTAGAGAAATCCTTGAGCCCTTGCCAAATGAATGGTAGTCCATTTTGGGAGTTTAGGTAGTTTGTGCATTGTTTGTGAGAGGGAGCCCTAAAGGACCGGGTAGGAGGCCTAATTGGTCAAAATCCTCGTAGCCTTATTTTGTAGGCAAAAACACAAAATAGTGAAATTGGTAAGGGGTTGAAAGATTGAAACTTATTGGGGGCACATGGATGGATGTAAAACATGGTTTAAGACCTGTCCTAACCTTGCTAGGACCTAGGAAGCAGTAGGACAAGCCAAGCCCTTATTAGCCATAGTAAGGGGTTTTGAGTCTCATGAGTAGGTGAGACCTTAGGAGCAGCATTGCAACTCATTGGTGGGTGGATTGGGCAAGGTCAGGGGATTAATCAAGAAAGGGAAGTCCTAGAGACCCTAGGGTGTGAAGAGAACACCAGGTGATCCAAGGGAAGGATCCAAGAGCATAGACTAGGCTAGTCTATCCCAAACCCCAATCCCAACAGATTGGTATCAGAGCAAGTTAAAGATTTGTTGGACTGTGTATGTCTCTATATATTGGTGAATCAATAGGGGAGAGCAGAATGGTCATTAATGCAGAGCTGGCTAGGGAGGTAGAAGAACAGAAGGAGAAGAATAGACTCCTTGAAGAAGCTATGGGTGAGATAAGGGATAAGTTGCAGAAAGTGGTGGATCAGAGGACACATGGACCTTGGGGAGAAGACACCGAAGGTAAAGGTAAGAAAACTATAGACATAGATGACATTATACCTAAACCAGATCCCTTGTTTAATGAAGAACCTTTTGTGAAGGCTATTACGACTTTGAACACCAAAGCTTTTGAAGGATTGCCACATTTCAGTGGAAGGATGGACATTGATACTGTCATGGAATGGATTGAGGGCATGGAAAACCACTTTGAGTGTGAGGGAGTGACAGAGGTTCAAAAGGTTAAGGTTGCCAAATCAAGATTAAGGGGAGCAGCATTGACATGGTGGAAGTACCTGCAAGAAGAGAGAGTTAGCATGGGGAAGCTACCTATTGCCAATTGGAAGGCCATAGTGAGTAAGATCAAAGAGAACTACTTACCAGAGGATTACGAAGTCCAACTTCATAAGAAGAGACAAGGTTTGAAGCAAAAAGACCTTGATGTGACCTCCTACACCGAAGAATTTCAAAAACTTTGTCTTAGATCCAATGTCCAAGAAGATGAATCTATTAAGGTGGCTAGGTATCTAAGCGACCTAAAGTGGAACATTCAAGGGGAGATAAGCCTGTGGAATCTTACTACTATTAAAAAATGTCATCATCTTGCTATCAAGGTGAAATAGAGGAACAAAAGGAAAGGAGACTCCAATAACAGGGGTAGAGGCAGAGGTAGAGAACAAATGAGTCATCGAGGTGGTTACCAAAGCAAGGCAAATGAGCAGAGGAACCAAGGAGAAGCCAAGTTAACTGAACAAGGCAACGAAACCAATCTCAGAGGGGGCCATTCTAGAGGAAGAGGTGCACAAGGTGGTCCAAGTAGGGGTAGAGGAACCGGTAGAGGTAACTCCTACTTTGCAACTATGAAGTGTTACAATTATGGTCAATTGGGACACCCGGCATATAGATGTCCTGACAAGCCTACATCATCAAACAGTGGAAAGAGGGTTGCTTATGCACATGAAGACACATCAAGCAGTAAGACACCTGAATTGGACCATATTGAATCAAAGATTGGAGAAAATCTGATGTTCAATAGAGTCTTGATAAGACAGCCAATCAAGAATGAACCTAAGCATAGGAGAGCATTGTTTAGGGTGAGATGCAAGATCCTTGGTAAAGTTTGCAAGGTGATAGTTGATTCAGGGTCAACTGATAACATAATATCAGAGGAGGTAACCAAGAAGTTGAAACTTACAAGGATACCCCACACTAACCCATACAAGGTGACATGGTTGAATCATGAGCAGAGTGTGCTAGTCAATGAACAGACTTGGGTAGAATTTTCTATTGGAGGATACAAGGATAAGATCCTTTGTGATGTGTTACCTATGGATGCCTGTCACCTATTACTAGGTAGACCCTGGCAATTTGATAGGAAGGTGATCTATGATGGAGAGGAGAACTCCATTTCATTCAAAAAGGATAGCAATACCTTTAAGATTCATTCCTTGACAGAGGATGATGAAGGAAGCTCAAGAACACCTAGTGTCTTGTTGAACACTGGTAAGGAGTTCTTACACTTGCTGCATGAGGAAGAGACAGTGGGATGTGCCATTTTTGTGAAGCCTAAGGAGGAGGAGAGTAAGTTGCAGGCAAAAGTACCCAAGGAGGTGAAGCAAATGTTGCAAGAGTATAAGGACATAGTGAGTGATGGAGTACCTGTAACACTCCCACCAAGAAGGTCTATAAGTCATCAAATAGACTTTGTTCCCGGAGCATCCCTACCTAACAAAGCTGCATATAAGCTCACACCTGATCAAAACAAGGAGGTAGCAAGGCAAGTGCAGGAGTTATTGGAACAAGGACTGATTAAGAAGAGCATCAGCCCATGTGCAGTCCCGATAGTGCTAGCATCAAAGAAGGGAGGCAAGTGGAGACTTTGCACTGATTCAAGGGCAATCAATAGGATGACCATAAGGTATAGGTTTCCTATTCCTAGAATAGAGGATCTGATGGATTGTTTAGGAGGTGCTATGTATTTTACCAAGTTGGACATTAAAAGTGGTTATCACCAGATTAGAATCAAGGAGGGTGATGAGTGGAAGACTGCTTTCAAGACCACAAAAGGATTGTATGAATGGCTTGTGATTCCATTTGGACTCACCAACGCCCCAAGCACCTTCATGAGGTTGATGAATGAGGTGTTAAAGGACTTCACAAGCAGATTTGTGGTGGTGTACCTAGATGACATTCTCATCTATAGCAGAACCAAAGAGGAGCACCTTGAGCATTTGAGGTTAGTCTTAGAGAGGTTGCATGAGGAGAAGTTATCCATCAACCTAGAGAAGTGTAACTTCTTGAAGCAAGAGCTGGTCTACTTAGGACTTGTGGTGTCTAAGGGAACCTTGAAAATGGATCCAAGCAATGTGGAGGCAATCTTGAATTGGCCTGCACCTAGAACAGGGATTGAAGTTAGGAGTTTCCATTGTTTAGCCCAATTCTATAGGAAGTTTGTGAGGAACTTCAGTGGCATATGTGCACCAGTCCTTGACACCATAAAAGGAGGCCTTAAAACTAAGTTTAAATGGACTGAGCAGGCTGACAAAGCATTTCAATTGTTGAAGCAAGAAGTAGCCACAAAACCTATCCTTCTCCTACCTACTTTTGACAAGCTATTCACATTGGAGTGTGATGCAAGTGGAATTGCAGTAGGGGGTGTATTGAGTCAAGAGGGAAGACCTGTGGCATTTTTCAGTGAGAAGCTTAATGAAGCAAAGAAGAAGTACTCAGCCTATGACCTAGAGTTGTATGCATTAGTGTAGTCTTTAAAGAAATGGAGGCATTACCTACTCCCAAAGAATTTGTGGTGTTCACAGACAACCAGGCATTGAGTCACATTAACACTCAAGAGAAGCTTAGCAATAGGCATTTGAAATGGATGGAATACCTCCAATCCTTCACCTTCACCATCAAGCATAAGAAGGGGCAACTCAACAAGGTGGCAGATGCATTAAGCAGGAAGTTGTTGACAGTTCAAGAACTGCAGTTGCAGAGCATGGGAATAAAAGGTTTCAAGGACCTCTATGTAGGAGATGAAGACTTCTCATCATCTTACAAGGTTTGCAAGGAGTTTGAGAAGCATTTCCATGGTGAGTATGCAGATTACACTCTCCAAAATGGTCTCTTGTTCAAAGGTAATCAGTTGTGTGTGCCTTGAGGATCCATGAGGGAAAACCTCATCCAAGAGAAACACAATGGTAGTTTAAGTGGACACTTTGGAGTCAACAAAACCTTGGATTTAGTACAGAGCTACTACTATTGGCCAAAGTTGCCAAGAGATGTGAAGAGGTATGTGGAGCAATGTGGTGTATGCCAAAGAGAAAAAGGAGGATCAAGCAATGCTGGTCTCTACCAACCATTGCCAGTCCCAAATAGGCCTTGGGAATGTATAAGCATGGACTTTGTAGTAGGACTTCCCAAGACAAAGACAAGTATGGACAACATCTATGTGGTGGTAGATAGATTTTCCAAGATGAGCCATTTCATTCCATGTAAGACTACACATGATGCAAGCTATGTTGCACATCTCTTCTTCAAAGAGATTGTTAGAATTCATGGACTCCCTTTAAGCATTGTTTCAGACAGGGACAACAAGTTCATGGGACATTTTTGGCAAACATTATGGAGGAGACTAGGAACTAACTTGTCATTTAGCTCAGCTTACCATCCACAAACTGATGGTCAGACTGAAGTCATCAATAGGGTGTTAGGTAACTTGTTGAGGTGTTTAACTAAGGAGTATGGCCAAACATGGGACCTAGTCATTCCTCAAGCAAAGTATGCATATAATGACAGTGTGAATAGGACCATTGGGAGAAGTCCTTTTGAGGTTGTCTATGGTAGTCATCCAAGAGGAGTGTGTGAACTCAGGGAACTTGGTTCCATGGAGATGAAGAGTGGCCAAGTAGAGGACTTCACTCAAACCATCAAGGAAGTTCAAGAGTAAGTCAAGAAGGCCATCCTTGAATCCACTCAAAAACTGAAGGCAAAGATGGATGAGAAAAGGAGAGAGGTTCAGTTCAAGGTGGGTGACTTTGTGATGGTCCATTTGAGAAAAGTTAGATTGCAAAGCGGCAAGCCTAATAAATTGCAGATGAAGAGGGTAGGGCCTTGTAGAATTCTATCAAAGTATGGGGAAAATTCTTACAAGGTTGCCTTGCCTTCAGATTTGGCTATATCACCTGTCTTTAATGTAGCTGACCTGATCATGTACAAGGGTGAAATAGCAGGGCAAAAGGAGACCCAAGCCAAGGTGTTGCGGGGCCTAGATGTTAATGTCTTACCATAGGTGAAGAAGCCTATAGAAAAGGAGATCTTGGAATCCAAAGTAAAGAAGTCCACCATACACCAGGTCTACATGGAACACCTAGTGAAGTGGGCAGGTCAGCCTGAGTTTGAAGCTACCTGGGTTGAAGAGAGCAGGTTCAAGACACTTGGCATAGACCCGGCTCTCATCTCTTCTTCTATTTCTTAGTTGTGTGCAGAGGGGGAGTATGGTGTAGGAGAACCCTTCCAAGCTCTTCCTCCTTTGTTTTGTTGGTGTTATGCTTCTTTTGAAGCCATTGTATATGTAATAAGAGCCATGAGCTCATTTGTTCTTGACTAGGTCCTAGTTTTAGGTCCTTAGTGTTTTAGTTGTGATTTATTGTGCAGGAGAGGTTGAGTGTGCCTTGGATGTGTGTTAGGCCTTATTGGCATGATGTTGTCCTTAGGATAGCCCAAAATAGGCCTAGGAGTCATGAAAAGCAACAATGGCAAAGTTGCTCAAAAGATGCAAAAGTTGCATGACAACTTTTAAAAGTTGTCAAGCAACTTTTCCACCTAAAAGGTCAAAGACCCTTATTGAGCGTGGAGAGCCCTAATTTTGGCACACTGACCAAGGTCTGGGTAGTATAAGATGTTTCAAACCCTAAAATATGGGTGGGATGTTAGATATTGTATGACCCAAGCAAACTAACTAACTGTGACTGCAATTTTTGTTGCCAGTCGATACAAATGGAGTAAAGAAAGATCATTAATGGATTGATTTTCGTGTAAAAATATGTGGAGTGTCTTGTATGGTGTGTTAAATTTCATTGTGAGCATTTAGAATAGGTTTTGATCTGTAAGTGAGGTGTGTTTGTAAATACTTTTTAAACTGTCTTTTCTTTGTCCAGTTTTGGACTGGTTTGAATAAATGGGTACATAACTCCATTCCCCATTGTGGAATCACCATGAAACCATGGGGAATGAGAGTATAGACCCTGTACTATAGTTAAATGCAAGAAAGGCCCTTGAAAATGCAAGGAGGCCATACAAAGACCCACTCCTAGGCGAGACTGGACAGTGCCCGACTAGGAAGGGTCAAGTTGCAGAGGTCTTGGAGAGAAAGGAAGGTCAGAGAAGAAGGCACCCTTTGGAGGAGGTGTAGAGGAGTGTGTGAAGCACCACTAGTGTGAATAAGGAGCCTCCGCCAATCCAGAAAATGTGGTTAAAATACAAAACATACACTGTGACCCAGGCAGACCATAAAAACCCTCACAAAACCCTTAAAAACCCAAAAATTCGCCCAAGGCACTGTATGACCACTTGGAGGCCCAAAACTAGAGAAATCCTTGAGCCCTTGCCAAATGAATGGTAGTCCATTTTGGGATTTTGGGTAGTTTGTGCGTCATTTGTGAGAGGGAGCCCTAAAGGACCGTGTAGGAGGCCTAATTGGTCAAAATCCTTGTAGCCCTATTTTGTAGGCAAAAACACAAAATAGTGAAATCGGTAAGGGGTTGAAAGCTTGAAACTTCTTGGGGGCACATGGATGCATGTAAAACATGGTTTAAGACCTGTCCTAACCTTTCTAGGACCTAGGAAGCAGTAGGAAAAGCCAAGCCCTTATTAGCCATAGTAAGGGATTTTGAGTCTCATGAGTAGGTGAGACCTTAGGAGCAACATTGCAACTCATTGGTGGGTGGATTGGGCAAGGTCAGAGGATTCCTCAAGAAAGGGAAGTCTTAGAGACCCTAGGGTGTGAAGAGAACACCAAGTGATCCAAGGGAAGGATCCAAGAGCATAGACTAGGCTAGTCTATCCCAAACCCTAATCCCATCACTTGGCAATCCGCGAATCAATGAAATAGAATAACACGCCCTGTTAGTCTATTTCGCCATGTCACGGGCCAAAAGGAAAGGCTGAAGCTATTCTGGCTCCAAAATGACTACCATTGACTAACCTACCACTAACACTCTGTATGAAAGATGTTTTGGAGCCAAAAATTGACTAACACGACGTGTTAGTCTATTTCGCCGTTTAGCGTGGCAAAAGGAAATGGCGGCCAGCTAGTCCGTGTATCAGCGAAATAGACTAACATGTCATGTTAGTCTATTTGTGTTAGTCGATATCGCTGATTTAAGGACTGGCTGGCGGCCATTTCCTTTTGCCACGTGAAATGGTGAAATCGACTAACACGACGTCTTAGTCGATTTCGCTGATTCGCAGAATGCGTGGCCGCCATTTCCTTTTTGCCCACGAAATGACGAAATAGACTAACACGTTGTGTTAGTCATTTTCACTGATTCGCTGACTGACAACCACCATTTCCTTTACAACCGCGAAATGATGAAATCGACTAACACGACATGTTAGTCTATTTTGTCATGAGACGACAACATGGAATTGGCGAGCAACCAGTCCGTGAATCAACAAAAATAACTAACACTTCTCACATATATATATGAAGTGTTACTTTGAATTTCAGTTTCTTTGTTTACAGAATACAAGTATAACTAACCTACATGTTATACTCCACCTTATTCGTGTGCTAAAGCTTAAATAGTTAAATACTCATTGATCTATATTTAATATTTACAAAGAAGAATACTCATTGAACTATCTTATGTACTTGTGATTGAGTTTATCCATCATTTATAAATAATCATTTTTCAGTCTTCAATAAGCAACTATTATAAGCAGGTGGAAGTTAAGAAAAATTGCCATCATACAATTACTGGTTCTTTTAAATCTGCTATATAAAAACCTTTAACCTACAGATTTAGGTTTCAAGTATAGATTCACCCACCTTGGTTCGCCAAGATTGATTCAGAAGTCATTAAGAGAAGTGAGAAAACTATTCATCATACAAGACATGTAGAAAAACCACATATAACCATTCAGAAAGCATGAAAAAGTGTACAAGAAACCAATCATTAACCATTGAATTTGTTTAAGTGAAGTCAATCACATTTATTGAAAATAACCATTCATGAAGCATATAAAGTGATTTCTTAAATGAAAGAATATGTCTGATTACAAATAGTCTGGACCATTGCTGACATTTTATTCAATAGGAGTTAGCAATATACATCTAGAAAACTTTTGTAACAATACAAGCCTCTTATGGAGGCAGACGTTGAGTATTTAAATGACTTTTGTTTCCCCCAGTGGTTGGAGTAAGGGGAGGCACATCATTCCCATCATCTTCATCGGTTATGGAGGTAGACACCTCCTTGTACCTCTATTTCCAGTAGCAAGCGCGTTGCGCACAAACATCTAGCATGCCCTGCATTTGGTCACTTACGATTTTGCTGCTTTTAGCGCATGCCTCACGCACTACCTCCTGTCTCTCATTCGCCATCTGCAATCTACACACTTCCAGCTCAAGGTCCATATTGTTATCATCCAAATCCATGACCTTGTTACTGTGTTCCATGCATTTCTTATTGAGTTCAGTGCATCTCCTTTTCACTTCAGTGAATCTCTATTCAAGATAAAAAACAATCCCCTTCAGCCTTTCATTTTCAGCGTGGGGCATTTCGACCTTCTGCATTAGCATTTCTACACGCATGGCATCAAATTTCATTCTAGTCCATCCCATCATTCCAGTCTGTAAAGGGTGGTGGTGGTTGTCTTGCAGACTTCCCTAAACTGCTATCAGAGGTGAGAACATCGGGCGTCCCATTCGCCTTTGAATTCGTAGCAGGTGTTCCATTCTGCAGAATAGATGTTTCGACGCCCTTTATTTTTCCTGTTCATTCTCTTCCCATTGCCATCCCTACAAACAATGCCAAAAAAGAAGTATCAGTAGACAGGTGGGCAAGACAACATGAAAAATGCAGGAAACAATAGTTTATGCCAACACGAAACGAACATGTATTTGTTGCTTTTTTTGCATGAATAACATTATGTACAATACAAAAGTTAACGTGTTCACTAAAGTTGACATGTTCACTAAACTGGGCACTTGGGTGGAAGGTTACCTACCAATTGGGAATCCATGTTTTGGGAAGAGAACTCCATCACTCACCACTCCTCGTCCTGAATCCAACTTATTACACATCTGCCATGAAACTATAACAGAAGTCTCGTGTATTTTAATTGATTTTTTTTTGTTATTTTTTGTTGTTAATTCATTTTAGATTCAGTGTTAAAAAACAAACAATAACAATGGTATATTGAACTATCGTATGCTACAGTGGAAAAAGCACATGGTTCACAATTTCAATCAAACATTCTGCTTGATCTGTATACGTAAAAGAGTTGCAGGAACCCTATTGCTATGCAATAACAAAACCTATGCATATGCAATATGTAAGAGACCTTGAACAAAACTTGAACAATTAATGACTATCATCGAATTTATTGTACCATCCACTATCATTATTAAAAATTTTCCACACCAAAGACAGGTTTCTGAAGTTATTAAAGGGTAGTTGATGGTGCAGGATCACCATGAAACAGTCTAACAAATCAAGCCTTGGAAAGGTTGAAAATAAAGTAAAATTCATTTAAAATGTAAACAATAATTGAGAGGGTTTAAACTATGGTAAGGTAAAAGCCATCTCAATATAACATCTCCAAATCCCATATGAATAGTCTATCAAGACTGATCTTCCACCACAGTATCTCGCTCTAAATATTAGGAAAGAGGAAGAACAACTATGATCAAAAAATATTATTGCCTTCGCTGTCTAGATTGCGTAATGGAGTTGACAACAGCGTAAAATTCTTTACGCTTCTTCTCATTCTTATGCAACTCGGGAGGGGTGATGCCAAGTGATCATAGCCTCTGAATTACTCATCTGATCATAGGGCCACGTTTAACATCCTCTTTTTGTGGCTGGACACTTTCGCCAACTTTATCCTACCACATACAAACGACATCATACGAGTGCTGCCTATTTCATTCCATTGGAATAAGGTAAGCGATGAAATGAGAAGATGGAGGAAGGGATCTTGTCATCTTTGAAACTTACTACGGGTGGGGAACAAACCAGGTCTTCAATAGGCCACATTGCCCACAAGTTTAGGGAATCCGACAAGACATCGGCAAAAGGACTTGGGCAAGGCAAGTGGGCATTTGCTTCAAAGACTTTGACAATGCAAACTTTAGCACAATATCGCTGGACTAGAATAGTATGAAATATTATACCCTTCCCCAGGCCATCAACAATGCCTTCCCCAACCACTACCCCATCCAGTAGTAGGTGGACTTCAACTCAAAGGGCAACAACATGAGAATCTTCATTGGTGCACTCTTCTTTGTCTTCCACGATTGCCTACATTAGTAACGAGTGGATGCTGTCGTTTAAATAAAATTCTTTATACTTGTCCATCAAACATAGGCAAATCAATTCATGACAATGTAATACAACAATACCAAAATAGATATCTCTCCCGGCCTGTTGCCCCCACCGTGGTCATGGTCTACATTTGTACATCCATCATCATTTCCCCCAGACTCTTTCTCAATACTTTCTTCTATCGGATTATGCTACAAAATGTGACACATTGTACAAGAGTGTAAGTACACATTAAACCCATATGCCTACGAACACTACTGGACCAAGGCCAATGAATTTTACATGACTAAGGCAATAACAAGAACACAGATAATGGACACAAACCACAATATCATAAAAAACACTCTCCAGTATAACACTGCCTCTCACCGCCTGTTATCCAAAATAAGAGCCCAATACCTGTTCATCTCTGCTCTTATCCTCTAATGTCTGCCCCAATTGAGTAGACTCCTCTACAATCTTCTCACCATTGCATGCACTCAAATTTCCATTTAGCATCTCCTTCAGCTTCTCCCTCGAAATAGACTTCTAAAGTTTCTCGTCCAATACTGCGACCTACTGCATACAAAAAGGGTTACTCTATAGTATAACACACTATGTGATGATATAGCACTACATGTCATGCACAATGACACCACATTACCTATTCATCTTTGCACCTATCCTCCAACCTCTGCCCCAGTTTAGGAGACTTCTCTGCAATCATCTCACCATTGCATGGACTCAGATTTTTAATCATCGTCTCCTTCACCTTCTTCCTCCTAACAGACGTCCGAGATTTTGGACTTGGTTTTTGGAGAACACTACACACAATGTCATTAGGCAACTATATTGACTGTTCTTTGATCCTATTGTCCATCGTCTGCCCCAACTCAGGAGACTGCTCCACAATCTTCTCGCCACTGCATGCACACAATTTTTCATTTGACATCTCCTTCACCTTCTTCGACGAAACAAACTTATACCTAACAGACGACCAAGGTTTTAGACTTAATTTTTTGGGCACACTACGTTCTGTGTCATCCAATACCACAGGACAGTCCATGCTCCCTCCATGGACCCCATCAAAATCCTCCTACAATGACATGGACAAAATAGTCAATATACTAAACAGTGGAGTGTAAAGCATACAATGCAATGAAAACACACATATGGACATGCCAACAGACAGTCACCTTCGATGACAAACATGTCAGCTCATCTGAAGTTGGACTTGTTTTTTCTATGACATTCTTCTTTTCTTGCTTCCTCGACGAATCACATGCAGCCTCATTGACTGGCATGTTTGTTTTAGGATGTGAAGTCCACCTTGTTTTTTTCGTAGCATTCTTCTTTTTTTGCTTTCCCGAAAAAACAAGTGCACCCTCATTTATTTCAGGATCTAAAGTCGGCCTTGTTTTTTTTGTAACATTCTTCTTTTTTTGCTTCCCAATGATACAGATGCAACCTCATTCACTGGCACATTTGTTTCGATTAGCCTTTGATGCCAAAACCTCCTCGCCATGGCCTACACTGTCACTTAAAATCTAGGCACCAGGATAGGATATCTCAATAAGTAATTCTTCAGATGTTTAAAGGAATTTAGTAAATTGCAAAATAATACGATCACTAAAAATTACCTCTGTTGCAATATTGTTTCTTTCCAGCAACTCTAAAACCTTCTTCCTTCTCGCCTCCCTAACTGAACTTCTATCGTACACTCGCATTGCTTCCTTTATCTCTTCCTTCCCTTTGGTAGGAAGCTCATCACGTGTTTTCTTGCCATATTTCATGCACACCCGATCAGTGACATATTTTTTTTGCATACTATGTCGTACACCCATTTGGTATTCGATTAGACTCCCTCTTTTTCAAGTGCATCAGCGATTTCTTCGTATGATCCGCATTGCATTGTCCACTACCACACAGTTGACAACTGCATTGTGCAATCCCTAATAATGGAAGTTGATGTTCTCTGGCTCTATGCATATTAAGCTCCCCAGATCCCAAAACTGATGACCTCCATTTTTAGAACAATAACAGAAGAGACAAAAGTAGTGCAACCTACCATTAATATGTTCTCTTTTGTGATCAACCTGTTACTATGCACAACCAACAAAGACAAAGAGTCACATTCAATTTTGCACTAATGAAGCATTATAAAGATAATCCAATATATAATGACTAATAGTGGACCTCCTTGTTACTCACCCCTCCTCCTTGTTCCTGTTCGTGAGCACTGACATAATCACATTGCCATTTAGTCTCCTGCTCCATGCTCACCTCGTGCTCGCTATGAACATCCCCTTTTTCACTCTCACCGCCTGGAGCATCAGTATAATCGCCCTCATCTACATTTCCAATGGCCTCATCTTCCTCACCAACACAACCACTATCATAATGCTGTTCAATAAAATAGCAAACATCATTGATGCTTTTTATGCCCATGTATATATCTACATTTCCACTTATAAATCCCAATTTCTAGCAACCATGCCATGCAATGATGGAAAAAATAATAATGCAATGATAAATAATTACTAGTGTGGTTGTGCAGTCACTGAGAAGATGACTTGACAATGGGTTCAAAATTGGAGACCCGACTCGTGACTCATTCAGATTTGAATCCCCAACTAGTCCCTAACTTGAAGGCCCATCTCTTGACTCTTTTAGATTTGGATCCCCAACTAGTCCCGCATCTGAAAGCCCAACTCCTGACTCTTTCATATTTGAATCCTCAACTGGTCTTGGATGTGAAAGTCCAACTCCTAAATCTTTCAGATTTGAATCCCCAACTTATCGTGCATCTGAAAGCCCAACTCCTGACTCTTTCAGATTTGAATCCTCAACTAGTCCTAGATGTGAAAGCCCAACTCCCGAATCTTTCAGATTTGAATCTCCAACTGGTCGCACATCTAAAAGCCCAACTCCCGAATCTTTCAGATTTGAATCCTCAACTACTCCCAGATGTGAAAGCCCAGCTACTGAATCTTTTAGATATGAATGCCAAATTGGTCCCACATATGAAAGCCCAACTCTCTCCTGGCTATACAAATTGGTTCTCCAATCACAAGCATTAAACAGTGACAACACCAAGCAATACTACATGTTTCATAATTCATTAAAACTACTTAGCTTACATGTAGGCCGATATCATGTATCATTGGGAAGCGAATGCGACCAACTCCCAGGAGATCATCTACCTTTAGCTCCAGTAACCCATAATCAAGATCAATAGTTTCCCTCAACCTTTTTGGCAACACAATTGACATGATTGAACTGAAACAAAAAAAAAGTGCAATTCATATTCTTCACACTATCAATAACACCACACATTCACCATAAATGACACAACCAACACATGACCGGTTATTCCCACATTGCAATACAAAGTCAGCATGTCGCTGTGTTATGTACAACCTAGCTAATGGTTTAGCCATAAACTATCCATGGCATTCCACTATAGAACATATTTCGTTGCAATTGCAACAAAATAATGACTATGATCTATCGCCAACACTGTTAAAAAGGCTTCTTGTGTTCTCCCCATCCAAAATACAACACAAAAACTAGACTTTGTTAAGGATTGATAAAGAAGGATGCAAAACATGCTTAACACATCGACTGCATCTATTCTAGCTCCAAAATGGACCTTTCCTACATCGTGTTAGTGACAGGTTAGTCAATCGTAGCCGCTAATTACAAAATCGACGATGTAAAATGAGTGTGCAGCAATTAAGATGGTCAATCTATTTCAAAGAATACACAGGGATTCATTATTATTAACAAAGTATTTGATGATAATTAATGGGTACACAGACCTCCAATTCATTATTCCAAAGAAACATGTCTTTTGAAACGAGTATCTATTCTAAAGCTTCCATCTCTTTATTGAGATGGGAATATTATCATTTATTAAAAATGTAGTCTTAAGTTACGAAAAGAAAAGAAAAAAACACTGTGAAGGATAGACACGTGAGGAGTTCGTCATGCCAACCAGAGACATCTGAAACAGAACCCCTAATAACATTTCAAATTGAAGTTGGATCATCGAACACATGTACTTCTCAAACATCACAAACATCAATAATCTAGATATACAAATACACTGAGATGAACATAAACACTCTCATGCAAATCAACAAAATATATACAAATTTATAACACATAGTTCGTAAGAATCAAGATTTCTGGTTCATATATTCAACACTGGTTTCATGACTCGAAGATCCATAAATAACAATCGTACTGCATTCAGGTTGGAAAATAATATCTTATTGTCTAATATGGTGCATCTATAGCATATAATATAAGGCATCAACCAATTGCATTGTTCATTTTCATCATTATCAAATTCAGTAAAAGTAAGGACATTAATATTACATGATCAAGAACTGAAATTTATACATACATTTGTATCGCATAAAAAAATTATATACAACAAACTATATATATATATATATATATATATATATATATATATATATATATATATATATATATATATATATATATATATATATATATATATATATATATATATATATATATATATATATATATATATATATATATATATATATATATATATATATATATATATATATAACAAGCCCCTTTCAAAAAGTTGCACAAGCCCAAAGATTATTAATAAGGGGACATTACAGTGCAAGTAGTATTAAAGAAGGGAGAGAGAGAAACAACCTGGGAACGTCTGGACGTTTGTCGGGGGACTTCTCAATAGTTCTTGAAAATCAACTACCTGCATGGATAAATAATGTTAGTGGTAGTCTACATTGGAAAGTAAATGCATTTCAAAAGACATAAAAGGATCCTACATGTTCATATATGAAAATGCAGTTTAACATTCAATATAAACTACCACTAAGTAATTTATATCACCTAAATTATATGTGTCAATTTGCCATTGTGCCAGAGCTGTCTATATCAGCCACCTATTTTCGTACTGTTGTTATGCACTCAAGGAAAAACACCTCTATTCTAACTCGAAATCAATGCTATGGTCTGACTAACATGTAGCTTAGTCACACATTTTACACTATATTTTACATCCAACGACTGCAATTGAATAACATGTCACTAACACGCAGTAGCATTTGTCTATTCTTGAGCCTTGTTATTGACTAACTCCAACTCCAATTGTAAATTGCATCACGTGTTAGCCTTTGGCTTTACCGCTGTTAGCTACATCAAATCACAAACCGTACAGGAAAAATGATCTGAGAGGCTGTGTCTATTTTGGCTCCAAAATAGACAAATCGTACAGACTAAAAGCGTCATTTTAGACAAAAGCAACCATCAAATTCAAAACCTATGATTAAAAACCTACCACAAACATGGGGTGTTAGTTCCCCCATACTATTTTTTGTAGTCACAATAGAGGCGTCCCGCTGGGAGAGTAACTTGAGTTTCATGATAGTCTTTTCTTTGACAAACATACCAAGTTTTGCAGCCCATGACCTCTTCTTCCTGTCGGGATGTCGTTTGAACATGATTCTTTCATTCACAAGATTTTAATGTGCGTGTTATGCACAATAAACTGGTGGTAACCATGATGCATGCCATAGCCATCCTCTGACATGTCCACATAATTTTGCGTGGGCCCCGAGGAGTGAAACCAAGAACTCGACAATAACTCCACATCACATACCATGGATTCGAGTGCCATGACAAGTTGGCATGGTGTGTATGTCTCGGAAATGTATGTCGATGCAAGCTATTGGTACGATAGGTCCGTTGTCGAGCCACAATACACATAGCCTCCCACATATATTTGCATATATGTTTATTCTATAGTTTTTGAGTGAGATTAGGTGCTTCCAAATTGTGTCAAACATGTCTATTCTAGCTTCAATATGAGATTGTACCAATGAAATGAATCGACATACATGAGACATGTCTATTCTGGCTCCAAAAAGGACCTATCGTACCAATGACATGCATCAACATACATGTCCGAGAATAAATATATATGCAAATACAAGTGACAGGCACCTAATAGCTACATGAAAGAGAAAGTGAGGTAAAATGTTCTATTTCAAATTGAGCTTCTTTTACGTGGTCTTGACCTCGTTTACATGTTATGGTTTGCCTTTTGATGCAAACAAACTCCTCAAAATTAGGTTGTTGACTGGTTGATGCAACCATTCCTTGACTGTGCATGACCTGCTCATGTTTAGGAGTTGATCTGTTGTTTGCTGACAATTAAGAGTTGATCTGCTGTTTGTTTGACGATAGCAAACATGGCACCTTTTTAATTTGCCCAACATTGAAAAAGTAAGACTAATGCGCGAAGGAAAACATTATTGTTGAAGGGCTCCTTGTTGAACCAGCCTGCGTCTATTTTGGCTCATTGTTGAAGGGGGATTTATGGGACTACAATTTTCTGTGTCGTGTTGCGGCTTGGGGTATGTTGAAATCCACCTCTATAACTCGTATTTTTCTTAGTTTCGGTTTGGATTTTATTTAAAATCATGAGGGTTTGCATTGTTTGTTTGCGTTTCTTGTTTTCCTCTATATGTAGCCAGAATAACTTCAGCCTATGTCGAATATTTGCCTATTTTGGAGCCAGAATAGACGCATACTGTCCTGTTAGGGTTAGAGACTGTTAGGGTTAGGTTTTCTTTTTTTTATCTAATGAGTACTTGAGAATAATGGAAACAGAGCATAATATTTCCATAATTTCTTTTATCTATGTTTTATTCTGTCGTTTTCCTCTGTATTGTAGAGGACATGTTTGTGTGTGTGTGTGTGCGAGTGTGTGTGTGTGTGTGTGTGTATTACTTCATATTGACACATATATATACTAGCACACGCCAAACCGCAAACAAACAATGCAAACCCTGAAGGTTTTCAACAAAATCCCAAAAATCAGCCCTCAACAATGAGCCGCGAACAATCAAGCCTTCAAAAATCAGACGCCCTTCAACAATGAGCCAAAATATACGCAGCCTGCCAAACCCATATATATATATAAATATGAAGCAATATACACAGAGACACACACACACACGCCTATGGTTGTTTATTTTTTTTTGGCTTTTAATGTGCGTGTATAAGAACGAGCATTTCACCTTTAACAACTCTGCTCACTATGGAAAACTGACACATATAATTATGGAAATATACATACCTTTAAAATATTGTAGATCTTCTTCACTCCACCAAACCACAAACAAGGAACCTTGGTATCCTGACACCATGCTGCAAAATGATGCCTAATTTTCACAGATAGAACACAAAATGACACAACAAAAAAAAATTAAAAATTGAATGTCTTAGGGTTTCAAATTACCGTAGCCGCCTAAGCCTCCACCCAAATCATTGTACTCTTGAAAACTATCGAGGGCACACTCACAACCACCTCTGCGATACAAAAATGATATAAAAAATTACAATCGAAAATATAGGGTTGACGAAGGAATCATAAAACTATCGTTATCTGTTAGGTTTGAATTTATCGATGTTGCCATAACCCTACACAACAATCTTGAATCATACCACCCCCCTGTGTGCTAAGATACCTACTCCCTGCACATGAAAAAACCCACATGTTAACAGGCAATAACAATATACCCAGACAACTCGCGTTATGCATGCAGTCAGCTTTTGTCCTCCCCTTCGGAGCCACAAATATTTTGACAATGCATACCTATAGCTACAATTGAAGCACAACTCCTTCACTTAGTGATTCAACCGGGGACATTGTCATGCCACGATTGACATGAATTTACACCATCGAATATTTTGTTTTGTCTCCACCACTGCGTTCTGCATGCAACTCCCGGACGAAATATATTTTCAATTTTCGCAAAATCGAATATTCATTCAAAATTTAAAAATAAATAAATTGAAAACTGTGCCCATAATACATGACCGATGATGTTAGTTGACTCATGGATGCAATAAAGTAGGTTATTCAAAAAATGTAAGCCACATGGCCATTCAAAAAAAACCAAAAAAAACTGGCGGTCACCAAAAATGTAAACCGCCTGGCCAACGGTATGTTAACCGCCTCACCCAATGTAATCGTCGCATCGCAATGACAACATCTGAGAAAATGTTAACCGTGAGCAAGCTTTTCTATCAAACACAAACTGGCAACATCATCCACGTCATCGCCACCACAAATATCTCCATGTCATATGTGGATCCCAGGAATGTCGCTCTCATAGACTTGTCGTACATGAATGGTATGCCTTCGACATCATATAGAGACATACCATTTTGGAGCTAGAATAGCTACAGCCGGGTCATACAAAACCCTAATCCTTGGTCCCAAACACAAAGGCATCATACATAGCCTTGTAGGTGTTTCTTTGGCATTGAGAGAATGTTCCCACCAACGGTGCGAAAACCGCTCCTCGCAGAAAACCACTTCTCGCAAAAAATCGCTTCTCGCAGAATAGCTTCTCGGCCATTGTAGTATGTGCAACATGGTTGTATTACTTTATTGTAGAAATGGATTTGTCAGATTGAGAGCTTTCCAATGATATATAATATGTCTATATTTGGGCAAAAATTAATCCTCAGGCGAATTAATCACTCATGTAGATCTATCATTTAATTTTTTTGAATTTCCACTATAGTCTGAACTATATTAATTAACTTTGATTTTTTACTCCATTTTCCATTTGCGTTCCACCACGTGGCACCCTATGATTTGCTTGCAAATCCCCTTGGATGACACCTCATTTGCCATTGGATTGCCACCTCACTAGTCACCATGTCACAGGGGATAACTGGCGAGCATCTTCATCTTGTGGTATAGCGACTATCGTTCGATCTTCCTAGACTTGCTTGATATTTAACACATGAGCTGCTCACTACCGGGCCCACCATCTAGTCGCCAAGTCGCGATGGTGAACCGTCGAGCATTTTCGCATTGCGGTATAGCGATGACCGTCAGATCATCTTAAACTTGCATGCTCGTTAACTTGCCTTTCTACTGCAAAATTTGGTTGCCTCGGGATACATGCATGTGCGTTGGGTCCATCGGGTCACTGAGCTAGCTCCTTGTCAAAAGCCCTTAAGCTTTGACACTTACTTACATGTGAATTTGTATTTAAATACAAAAACTCTCCTCCCCACCACCAATGTGGGATAAATGGTTTTGCCTGGCACTTGCATTTTCTTGAAAATTTTAATGTCTCTTCTCCATACACCACACATAGAGGATAGTGGCAAGAGTTGATGGAGTTTGGATTTACATCATGCCATTCCACACCATGCAAGGGAGGATTTTTGTTTCAGCTTGCCAATTTGCATTTGTTTGAAAGTTTCTTTAAAATCACACCACAGGCCCAGCAGGCTACTAACGCCTTTACCATTTCTACGCAGGGAGGATGTTGGCATTAAGCTTGCCAATAGCATTTGTTGGAAGTTTAAAATGTATTTTAACCGCCATTCCATCTGTAGGGAGGATTGCTTTACCTGCCAATGCATTTGGTTGAAAATTTCTAAAAGCCCTTTTCACGCCATTCTCCAGCTCATGCACCATGCAAAGAAGGGAGAAAAAGGTGGTGGCTATCAATTCAATTTGCTTGAAACTTTCAACGCCCTCTAAACATTCACTTTCCAGCCCACGACATGGAGGATTTGGCAAAGGTCATGGAACTTAACTTTACACATGCCAATATGCATTTACCTGAAGCTTTTAACATCCACGCAGGCAAGGAGAATGTCTTGGCAAGGGTCACGTTGGTTTCAACTTTACACCATGCCAAAATGGGGGGTTTTACACTTTCCAAATGCATTTACTTGGAAGTTTCATTGCTTTGGGAGGAGCTGGGCGCTTTGCCTGGGTACATTGCATCTGCAGAAAATTTAATGTTTTACCCTTAATACCACGTAGCAGGGGAAGATGCTGGCAGGGGGTGTGTTGAACTGGCTTTACATCTGCCAATCTGAATTTGCATCAAAGTTTCATCTCCTTAGTCACATGCCATTTCTCATTTCAGCTTCTTCCCTTAGCTTCATTGAAATCTTGTGAATAGTATTAGTGCTTATGAGTCCTCCTATTTTGTAAAAATAATCATAGTCAAGTAAGAAGTCCAACTCTTGTATGGTTACCTCAATTACATCAGACTCATTTCATGCTTCCCCTTTATACTTAAATCATATAAACATATGATTTAAAATAACAATTTAAACCTTGATTCGAAAGACATCGTGAAGCTACCAGTCAGGTCGGGCCCCAAAGTGGGTCTGACTAAATTTTTTTTTGTTTTCATTTAACAGAACCTTGAAATGCCTCAGGCTAAACATACCCCTGGAGTTGATTGACACAATTTTCTGATCACGGAACTGAGTTTTGCAACTCACTGGCAACTGCGCCACATTTTCGCATTTAAACCCAAAGATGCAATTTTAAAGTTGGTCAGAACACCTTTTTGGACTTCACAAACTGATAGGCGTATTGTCTGATAAATGGGCATTCACTCTGCCAAACCATTTCTCAAGACGAATACCGGGTGAAGAAATATTAATGGTCAAAGATGACCAAATGGCTCTGTCAGCACTATGAACTTGATAAAATCAATGTGTAGGGACCTCAAAGTGCACGCATTAAAAATATCCATGATCTCCGTAGATCCCCAAATGTGGGGCATAGATACTTTGAAGTACAAGGAAGACCGTGGAATTTTTAGTTTGACTAGGAAGCTAATAGGGTGCAAATGGTGAGCTCATGGAAATGGTAACTTTAACAGATGCAACAATGAAAGTGCAGAAAATAGAACAAAATGGCTCAAGAAACCATCTTGGAAAACTGATCAAACGGATTAGCAAGAGCCTCAAATTGGAAACATAGCTTGTCTTTCATACTAACAGTAGTCTGGAATAAAAATTCTGACATGACACTCATCGGGGGATCTTTTACACATGTGCAAAGTGGTGCTCTGACTAGTTGTTGAAACAGGGACCTATGCAAACAATAAAAACTGCAAATGGATTGGCAGAGACTTGAAACTTGGCATGTGGACTCACTTATATGCATACAATTCAAGGGTATATTTCTTTTAACATGATGATCAACTGGTCATGAAATGCAAGGCCTCAAAGTAGGCCACTTGGTAAAATCTGCATTTGCACCTATGAACAACTTTCAGCTCACCCCTTGAAATGGGTACTTGACAAACCGATCCAAATTGAAATATGAAAATTGTAGAGCAATTCATAGGCCAAATGAAAGGTTTAGGACACATTTCCCAAGACTTACCCTTTGATAATTAACTGGCTCCATTTTACCCTTCTTCAAACTAGGCCACTCCGATTGATGAGTCAAGTGCCATTCTGAAAGTGCAGATGCAAATTTTTTGTAAATGGGCCTCCTAAAATACTCAAATTTTATGATTCCCAATAGTAGAGAATGAAACTGGTAAGAAAATCAAATGTTTAAGATCAAATTAAGGAGGTGAATTTACATCTAAGGAGTTCAATACATTTTGTGAAGTGAATGGAATTAGAAGACAACTATCAGCACCCCAGATACCTTAGCAAAATGGAGTTGTGGAAAGGAAGAACATAACTATTCTGGATGCAGCTAGAAGCATGATATCATAAGCAAATCTATCTCATGTGTACTGGAGAGAAGCAGTGAATACAACGGTTTACACTTTCAATAGAGTTCACATCAAAGGTGAAACCGGTAAGACACCTTATGAATTATGGTTTGGTAATAATCCTACTCTTAAATACTTCAAAATATTTGGAAGCAAATGCTGCATTAGGAGAGATGAGTATATTGGTAAATTTAATCCTAGAAGTGATGAAGGAATATTTCTTGGTTATTCATCTAAGAGCAAAGCATATAGATGTTTTAATAAAAGATTGCATAAAATCATTGAGTGCAAATGTGAAGATAGATGGACACTTTAGAGGAAATTCAAGGTCTATGGATTTTGAACCGGCAGTTGAGATGATCATAAATGAACTTATACAAAGTGCACTGGTATAAAATGTGGATCCAGTCACACCGACATCATCAGAGAATTCCACATTGACTGAAGAACAACAACAAGTGAACACACCCAGGTATGTAAGACTGAATCACTCTGAAAGTTAGATAATTGGGAATAAGTATCAAGGAGTTATGACAAGAGGAAGACTGGCAAATGAAGAGGTATGTTTAATTTCTCAAATTGAACCAACATCTGTTATTGAGGCATGTGAAGATAAATATTGTATTAAAGCTATGGAAGATGAATTGGAATTGTAGACACTCAAAATTGTCATGTCTAATTAAATAAATATTTTATTTATTTAATTATCTAAGCCTAATTCTTCTATTAATTAAATAAATTTTTATTTATTTAATTAATTCATTTATCCTCTTCTAGCCTTATTTCTCATTTAAATAAATACATTTATTTATTTAAATTATCCCTTTCCTAAATTAAATAAATATTTTATTTATTTAATTGTCCTACTTCTTCTATTAATTAAATAAATCTTTATTTATTTAATTAATTCATTATCTTTTTCTACACATGACACATGTCATTCATCTCTTAATTCCTACACTACCTACCTCTTTCATTATTTTGCTATTTCTTATACCTACCCTCTAATCCTAGCCGACCTCTCTTTTTACACCTCTCAATCTTAATCCTCCATTTCTTATTGTGTCTTCTATTTAAGGAGATGCTTTCTTCATTGTCAAACCCTAATGACACATCCTAATGACTGATTTTGGAGTACTTGGCTACACTACAATTCCACTTGCAACCACATTCCATTCTTTGTTGAGCTCTTGTGCATATAAAAATCTGAGAGCAAATATATCAAGCAAGATCAATGGAGATAGGAAGAATGGAGATCAAAACTCTATTGGACATGTGATGGTATAATCTTTGTGATTTTGAGTTATTTGCATTGTCTTAGGTAATCTTCATATGTTATGGTGGATCTTTGTTGTTGTTAGGCTAGGGTTTGGTGGTTGAATCCATTTTAGTCTTTCAATATTGATTGTTATTGTTATCCATTTTCACCATATACAGGAATAAATTGAAAAGAACAATACATGGACATTGGTTCCCTAGCCTAAAGATAAAAATGTAATTGAAACTAAATGGGTATTCATAAATAAACTTAATGAAGAAGGTAAGGTAATCAGAAACAAAGCAAGATTAGTGTGTAAAAGATATTCACAGAAAGAGGGAATTGATTACAATGAAACCTTTGCACCTATAGCTATAATTGAGGCAATTAGATTATTTCTTGCATTTGCAGCCCACAAGAACTATAAAGTATATCAAGTGGATGTAAACTGTGCATTTCTGAATGGTGATCTTGAAGTGGAAGTTTACATTGAACAACCTAATGGATTTTCATTGACAAATGATAAAGATATGGTTTACAGATTAAGGAAAACTTTATATGGATTGAAGCAAGCTTATAGAGCTTAGTATGCTAGATTGGACAAACATATTTTGAAGCTTGGTTACACTAAAGGTAATGCTGACAACAACTTATATTTCAAAGTGACTAATGAAGACATCTTGGTTATTGAAGTTTTTGTTGATGACATCATTTTTGGAGGAGAAGATGGATTGTGTAAAGACTTTGCTAATAAAATGCAGGAAGAATTTGAAATGTCTATGATTGGGGAGAAAAAATTCTTTTTAGGATTGCAGATTTCACAGACTGATAAAGGTATATTCATATGTCAAACAAAGTACTCGAAGGAACCACTAAAGAAATTTGGTATGGAAAACTCTAAACCGGTAAGTACTCCTATGACTACAACTGATAAATTGACATTGAAGGATGATTCAACTCCTATTAATCTGATAAGATACAAATCTATGATTGGAGGTTTATTGTATTTGACACAAATAAGATATGATATAATGAATGCAATGTGTATTGTTTCAAGATTTCAGAGTAATCCTAGAGAAAATCATGAATCAACAGTGAAAAGGATTTTCCGGTATCTACAAGGTACAACAAATCTTGGTTTATGGTATCCTAAAGATGAAAATTTTGATTTATGTGCATACACTGATGCAAATTGGACAAGAGATGTAGATGACATAAAGAGCACCGTTGGTGGGGAATTCTTTCTTGGTAGCATATTGATTTCATGGTTGAGCAAGAAACAGAGTTGTACATCATTATCAACATCTGAATCAGAATATGTTGCAACAACAACTAATTGTACTCAGGTATTATGGATTAAACAAATGTTGAAGGACATAAAGGTAAAATGAAAAGAACCTATAATCATTACTGTGATAATTCAACAACAATTGATATATCTAAGAATCTGGTATTTCACTCTAAGACTAAACATGTTTCTATGAAAATAATTTTCTGAAAGAGAATGTTGAAGCAGAAGAAGTGAGATTGGTTTATGTGAATACTAAAGAGCAAATTGCAGATATCTTTACTAAGCCTTTGCCTAAGGAAACTTTTGAATATCTCAGAGAGCATCTTGGGGTTATACCCTCACCGGTAGAGACTTAGACAGTTGATGATTGGCATCAAACCGACAAAATTAACATAGAAACTTTTTTTCCAGCTTTGATGGAGGAGAGTTACTTCTCAGGGGGAGTAGTTGGTTATTATAATTGGTTCAATGAATTGGTTGTATCTAGTATTTGTATTGCTTTGGCATTTTATGTCAAAGGGGAGAGATATCTATGGAAAAACATACATTATCCTTTGGGGAGAGATTAATTATTGGGGGAGTGATACATACTCTCTGCATTTGTATTTTGATTTCTGGTATTGATCTATTATGGAGATTGTTGGTTTTTGGTTTTTGGCATTTTATTTTGGCACTTAGATGTTTTTCCATCTTGTGTTTCTATCAATGCCAAAGGGGGAGATTGTTGGTATTATGGATGTGTTGCATTGGTTTTGTCATTGATGTCAACACTTATCAATACTTATCCTTCTGGAGATCTTTGGTTATGTTCACCGGCAAGTTCAGTGACTTATGCACAGTCACCGGTATACCACTCACCGACAGGTTATATTGTTCACCGGCACTGAGGTTGACTTGTTATCATCTGGAGATCACTTGGTTATATTGAAGACATGGTTTGGACACTTCATTTTGGAAGTTTGGTTATTGGTCTAATTGGGTTGACATATTTATTGTTACCGACAAATTGGTCTAGGTTATGGACCGACATGCATTATCTATTCCAGATCAGCACAACATGTTATTGAGATGATTTAATCAATTAGATACTATTGTAAATGTATTGAGCTAACATGATGCATCACATCTTGACTTATCTGTAATTGATTTAATTATAATATTCTTTATTAGCCAACCTACACATTTGGTCTTAGGTTTTGGTATATATGTAAGATCTCATTTGTGAGATGATGTAAGATAAAAAACATAGAGAGATGGTATATGGTTGTGGTACTGAAACATGGTATGTGCGAATATTGAAGATCATATGAGCAGACCATAGAGAAGGTTAAAGGAAGGTTTCAAGGTGATTATCAGAGCTTAACCGGTACTAAATCCAACATTGGAGATGCTACTTTGAGCAATACATTATCATTGGATTTACTCATCCAATTGTAGTCAGTGTGACTCCTATTTTGTGATTGAGCAGTGAGCTCTAAGCGGTTGGCCTTTCGGCATGTGCAAACCCATTTGTATACACATACTATCTACAGTAGTATCATTTGATTGTGGGTAAGGTTTCCCACCATGGTTTTTCCCCTTACAGAGTTTCCATGTACAAATCTCTGTGTTATGTGTTGTGGATGTTGTTTCTCTTTCTGTTATATGCTTTGAGTTTCATCGATATTAATATTAACTGCTAATATGTCAACCGAGATTAAGTTTGGTTTACCGGTATTAAGTATCAAGTTTGATTAAGTTATATTTGGGTTTAAATTAATAGAACACCGATTCACCCCCCCCCTCTTAGTTGCCTTTGGGTCCTAACAAATATGCCCTGAAATTCTAAGAGAAATTGAACAAAAGACATGAGCACAGACAAAGAGGTAGAGGCGGAAGGTTTTTCAGAGAAATGTTTCAAGGAGGAAGAGGATATTTCAGAGGGAGAGGAACCTGTGCAGATTATAATAAGGACAAGCAAGTTAAAAAAGATGGTACTTCATACTGGAAGGATGACATAAACTTTAATCAGAGGAGAGAACCTGATGGATACCAGAATGAGGGTTATGGAAAAGATGACAGACGACAAGACAAAAGAGTGTCTAGAGGAACTTGCTTTAAGTGCGGAGGAGAAGGACATCATGCTTTTGAATGTAAGAAGACCGAGAATATTGGAAGAACAACATTGGTGGAAGAAAACTATATCGGATCAGCTAATAAACTGAAAGATGGAGAATTATTTATGATGAGGAACCCTTGTAGATGATGAATTTGTTCAAGACCAGATGTAAGGTATCCAGTAAGTGTTGTAAAGTTATAATTGATAGTGGTAGTTTAGATAATCTTGTTTTGAAGGAGATGGTGAATAAGCTAAATCTAGAAAGATTCAAACACCCTAAGCCTTATCAGATAGAATGGATTCAAGATGACAATAAGATATTAATAAGTGAGAAATATTTTGTGAAATTAAAAGTTGGAAATTATCATGATGATGTTTTGTGTGATATTATGCCTATGGATATTTGTCATATCTTGTTGGGTAGACCTTGGTAGTTTGATAGATATGCAATACATGATGGGAGAAATAATATATATACTATTGTTTCAAATGGGATGAAGCAGACCTTGTTTCCCTTCGAGGCACCCCTGAAGAGTGAAGTTTGTACAAATGGTAGAATTTTTTTGGTTGATGGAAGGAGATTCCTGGATGGAATGAGACATGAGAATGTGTGTTTTACTTTGGTTCCAAAGAAGACTAAGAATCCAAAGCATGAAGAAGAACAACTAGAGGAGATAAAGGAGTTTCTGATAGAGTATCCAGACATCATTTTAGATAATGTACCCGATGAATTACTCCTTGTGAGAAGTATCAGTCATTGTATGGACCTAATTCCTAGACCTAGGTTTCCTAACAATGCAGTACACCGGATGACATCTACAAAGAATGAGGAGTTGAATAGAAAAGTGCAGGAGTTTTTGAAGAAAGGTTTGATCAAAGAAAGTTTGAGCCCTTGTGCAATACGAGTAGTGTTATCACCTAACAAGAATGGAGAATGGAGGATGTGTACTGATTCTAAAATAATAATAAAATCACAATGAAGTACTGATTTCCTTTGCCTAGGATGGATGACATAATGGATTGTTTGAGTGGAGCCATATACTACACAAAGATAGACTTGAAGAGTGGATAAAATCATATCAAAATCAGAGAAGGAGATGAGAGGAAGATAACATTCAAGAAAAATGAAGGATTGTATGAATGGTTGGTGATTCCTTTTGGATTGACTAATGCACTGAGTACTTTCATGAAGATGAATGAGGTATTGAAGAAATTCTTGGGTAATTTTGTTATTGTTGGAAATATGGATGAATTGATTATGTGTTGCATTGATGTTTTGTCATTGATGTCAACACTAGCTGTTATGGTTGGTTACCGACAGACAGGTTTTGGTTATCGGTAGAAGATCTGGTGTTACCGACAGAAGCAACTATCTGTTGGATACTTCTGGCATGTTTGGATCAATGGAGTATGCTTTATTTTATATGTTACATGTTCCTGTAGCATGTTCTGGTCAGTTGGTATTGACTTAGTAATTGGATGCTATCATACACTCTTGTAAACCCATACCAACATTGGTTTAAGGTTTTACCAGCAGAGCTTTCACTGAGGAATCTTGACAGGATGCACAAGTAGTGTTGGTGCGACTTTCAGGATGCTGAAGATGTTCTTTGGTTGTGCTTCAACTAGGTGGAGACATCTCTTTGGCATGGTGGACCCAGAATAGGTCTGGTGCCTATCTAGGCTATAGACCAATATTATGTTAACGTGTACTCTACACGTTACCAGGATGATTCAAGAATTTATATGGATTGGTTATTATTGTTTTGGTCTTAAGCTGACATGGCATATCATTGTAATATGGATTTATGTAATGATCTTATTGTAATATATTTTAGGTTTTTGACCTAATTGGTTTAGGCCTTAGGGTTGGTATAAAATGATATAAGATCTCATTGTAGATTATGGGGAATATGTGTCATGGTCTTTAAATGCAATATCATATACAAAGGCGATTTGGTCGATCATAGGTGATCGAATTGGGATCAAGGAAGAGGTTAAAGGCCTCCAATATTGAGCTTAACCGAGACTGTAATCGGGCATGGTAGATACTATCTCTGGCAATTCATTACTCTAGTTTTGTTGTCCATTTATCTTGAGGTGGTTATAACCTCTCTGTAGTCAGTGAGACTCTCTTGTAATGAGAAGTGTGCTCTAGGCAGTGTGCCTTCCTACATGTGCAGGCCCCTCATTGTATCACATACTTTCTACAAAAGTATCATTTGGCTGTGCCTAGGCTTCCCACCATGGTTTTTCCCTTTCCAGGTTTTCCACGTACAAATCATGGTGTAATGTGGTATGGTTTTATTGTGTTGATTATCTGTTTAATTATTAAGTTGTATTGTTTACCGATATCTATTCCTATCGACATCTATTTTTTCTTTACCAGTACTTAATTTGGTTAAAGGTTATTAAGTGGATTAATTGACATAATCTATTAACAACTGATTCACCTCCCCCTCTCAGTTGTTCACCATTTACCCTAACAATT